>NC_080792.1:12198790-12501290 GCF_028018385.1 Neofelis nebulosa | reverse complement strand
GGCCCACTTTGTTGAGTGTTTTTATCATAAATGTCTGTTTAATTTTGTCAAATGTTTTTTTGTGCATCTACTGAGATTATATGATTTTTATCCTTCATTTTGTTAGTGTGGTGCAACATATTGATTGGTTTTTGGATGTTAAACCATCCTTGCATCTCTGAAATAAATCACACCTGGTCATGATGTATGATCCTTTTAATGTATTAAATTTGGTTTGCTAATATTTTGCTGAGGACTTTTGCATCTATGTTTATCAGCCATATTAGCCTAAAAATTTCTTTTCTAGAGTCATTTTTATCTGGTTTTGATATCAAGATAATGTTGGACTCATAAAATGAGTTTGGAAGGTTTCCTTCCTCACTTTGAGAAGGATTGGTATTAATTCTGTGAATGTTCGGTAGAATTCACCAGTGAAGCCAGTATGTTCTGGATTTTTGTTTATTGAGAGGCTTTTGATTACTGATTCAATGTCTACACTAATAAATCCATCTATTCAGGTTTTCTATTTCTTCATAATTTTGTTTTGGAAGATTGCATGTGTCTAAGAAATTATCAATTTCTTCTATGTTGTTCATTTTGCTAGTATATAATTGTTCCTGTTATTTTCTCTTTTTCAAAATTTTTTTTTAATGTTTATTTATTTTTGAGACACAGAGAGACAGAGCATGAACGGGGGAGGGTCAGAGAGAGAGGGAGACACAGAATCTGAAGCAGGCTCCAGGCTCTGAGCTGTCAGCACAGAGCCCAACACGGGGCTCGAACTCATGGACCGTGAGATCATGACCTGAGCCGAAGTTGGACGCTTAACTGACTGAGCCACCCAGGTGCCCCTATTATTTTCTTATAATCTTTTGTATTTCTATGGTATCAGTTGTTATTTATCTTTAATTTCTGATTTTATTTGAGTCTTCTCTCTGTCTTATTTATTATTATTACTATTGATTTAAAAAAATTTTTTTTGGTGAGCCTAACTAAATGTTTGCCAAATTTGTTTACCCTTTCAAAGAGACAGTTCTTAGTTTCATTGGTCTTTTCTATTTTTTTTTATTTCTTTTATTTATTGTTTTTATTTATTTATTTATTTATTTATTCTTTTATTTATTTTTTTTATTATCTATTTCACTTCTTTATGCTTTGATCTTTATTATTTCCTTTCTTCTGCTTTGTTAATCTCTTCCTAATAAGTGTAAAGTTAGGATATTTATTTGAGATTTTTCTTGTGTGTTGAAGTAGATCTGTATCAGAGAATTCATTTTCAATTCATTAGATGCTAAACTTCATTAGTGAATGAAGAAATTGAAAGTGTCATATTAAAATAGAGATAGATGGTTAGATACATAAAAGCACTGAGCTGACCTTTATGATTATTAAGTATTATTTTGATGTTTATATTTGTCTCACTGTTGTGGAGTGAAACACCACCTCATGAACATTGTCTGAGGAGAGACCAGTAGTGCACCATAATGACAAAAATTTAAATTTCTATCTTACTTATTCATATTTTTTAAAAGGAGCAATGACTAAAAACATTTATTAAAACTGGTTTTCTTAATCTTTCACTGTTCACATCTATAAAGTCTCTAGGACTGAATTTATTATTTTAACTTTGTGGATTAAATTTACCTTGACATGTCTCCAGTTTTCCATCTTGTGTTTTAAACAGCTTGCTATCAGATTATCTCCTTACCACCTATAGCTCAAGAGGCATTATCTTCATGAGGAGAGTTGACCTCAGTAAAAGTTGTGGAACTTAATTCAGGCAAGATGAGAATTAAGCTTTATAATTATGCATTAAATTCTAATATTTCCCACATAAAATAATTTTCCCAGTATTCGTAATTATGATATTCTTGTTGCTATTGGCTATATTACAAGAGACTATCTGATATTGAACTCCATGAAAGCAATCATAACAATTGCTTTCCTGAAGTGTTTATATAGGTTAAAAATGATTTTTTTCTCATACAATAGAGTTGTGAAAAGCTCAATCCAATTGCACTTTAGGTAATTTTCTCCTTGCCAAATAATTTTCTACTCATCTCAAAAAGTTAAAGTTACCGGTTGTTTATACACACACACACACACACACACACACACGCACACACACTTTGCATAAGCCAAAAAGAATTAGGTAATTAACTAATAGTTTCTTAATAAATAAAAATGTTATAAATAAGCCTGGGAAAATAATTAAAATCAGAACCAACACAGAACTTTTTTCTCATTCTAAGAAATCCCCCCTGAAAAGTAGGCGTGTTCATTTATGGAAAGACATGTTGATATTATAACTACAGACAATATTTTAAATAATAGTTTTAGGTGTTTTTCCAGAAAATGGCAATAATGCCATTGATCTAGTAGAAAGTATTTCACCTCATTTTCATAAATTCTTATTCATTTACTTGTTTAATGTAGTAATAATCTAATGATATAAATATATCCAAATATAAATAATTTTTTACATTTACCTTTATAAAAGAATGAATATTTGCAAGCTTTTCATTTTGGAACTGGAATTTTGTGAATTAAGTTTACAAGAGATAGAATCTTATTTTTTTCTGATTTATAATTGCATATAAGATAAATATATAAATTTGAAACAATAATAGAATTATTATAGAGAGCTGGAACTTTTAGAATATCCTTAAGTGTAAGCTTATACCAACAATGCCTCAATGCCACTACTGTGTTTGAGGGCATTTGTGTTGCTTTAAAACCATTTTTTTAATTTAATTTCACAAATACCTAAGGAAGTATGTATGATTTTACCTATTTTCCTTAAGTGTGTAAGATAGCAAATAGTCAGTGTGAACTGTTATATGCTCAACATTTATAATGAATTGATTTAAGATCATTTTGGACTTTGAGAAATGAAAAAAAAAGTGGCTACACTCTAATATATTACTTAACCACATAAGTAGCATGCATTTTCAATGCTAAAAATAAGGCCATGAAACATCAACACTAGTATATTATTTATGCTTAAGTATTAATTGCTTGGGGATATAAAATGTCATTATTTATTTTTATACTAGCTAACTGAAGTGGAAAATGGAGATAATTCCCACAAGCAGAATTCACATTTGCTTCAATTATATGGATACTTCAGATGAAAATAATTAAATAAATTTTATGTCATAATTACTACACCCTTCAACTTTATATATTGATACAACTTTCATATCCATTTCCAAGGTTAGGGACATTTTGTTTGTTTATTTTTCTTAGCATAATATGTTGCATTTTATGAAGATATATGTTCTAAAATTAAGTCTGGAAATCTTAGTTATCAAAGGCACTGTAAGAAATGGGATAATAGTATCAATTTGTATATTGGTGACATATACAAATAAGCATCTTAAAGATAGTCTTTTAAAAATGGACTCTTTCAAAGGTCATTGTTTAATGTATCTCATGCAACCAGATGGAATTTTGGAAGTAAACATCAACAGTTACTTGGCAGAACATGTGGTTTAAAGCTTTCTTACATGAGGCAACAATGTTGCACAGCTTTACAAGGGCATAAATATAATTTAACACACAGTGATATAAACCTTAACTTGATTTGTGACTGCTGACAGTATCTAAACAGAAGAAAGAAAGGCAACAAGGTTTCCCTAGTGGTTGGAATGCTTTATGTTAATAATACCTGGTGCATGTATTTTTTTTTTTTTTTACCTGTATCATAGAGGTTTTCCT
This sequence comes from Neofelis nebulosa, assembly GCF_028018385.1. Taxonomy (NCBI): domain Eukaryota; kingdom Metazoa; phylum Chordata; class Mammalia; order Carnivora; family Felidae; genus Neofelis; species Neofelis nebulosa. Next base: position 12,497,591 of record NC_080792.1, on the reverse strand, counting down.
CCATTATTTCCAATATTCTCTGCATCACAATTCAAAGGCATTAATATTTGAGGCATATTTTTGCTAGTCATCTTTTTCCATAGTTGTGGCAGTATTTGGGATAAAGAATATATTTTCTCCCAAGTCATGGGAGACTAGTTTATGTTGATGTCCAAGTGTTCTTATATAAAATAAAATAAATGGATTAGCATTGCTAATCTAAATTGCTAATTTAGAAGTTTAAAAATTGAGAGACTGTTTAACAACAAAGTTGCCATAAATAACTGAATATATATATTTGACTATTAAGTATTCATTCAATAAGTATGTCTCAATTAATGGACCGCAGTGCACAATAAATGTTAGTATATCAATTAGGTCACCGAAGAGAATTGCATTATTAACATTCATTAACTTTGTAACAGATAACTTAATTGTACAAATAACCCAAAGCTATGTAATTAGGATGTGATTATATTCCCATTTCTTTATGACAAAATGAACTTAGAGTTCAAGCAACTGATGCAAGTAAAAAGGAGAATGTAAAATGAGGTTATAAATCAACTATTAAACACTTATCCTCCTTTGCTACTGACTAAGTATAAAGGGATGCTTTAATTCTCAGTGTTTTATAACAATTTCCTAGTAAATGACTTTGTGGAATTGAGCCCAATAATAGTCCCTCTTTTCTCATTACGGTCAAAATGTTCTTTCTTTTTTCATTATTTGGAAACGTTGGGACTGTTTCCCTGCTGCTGCAGTTGTGTTTCTATTGGGAAGATAAAATAAATAAAATTTAAGCAGGAGTATGGATTACCTCCTTTTTTTTCAACCTTCATTGTAAATCTTCATTTCCTGGGGGAGAGAGAAGTAATCATTTCTGAAGGACTAATTAGTCTTAATTCTTTCCTTGGACAAAGAGATGTTAAAGATGCCAGCATCTGGTAAGGGCTGATGAAAGCTTAACCCCTGTTTCAGGAAAAGTACTGGTGCTTACCTGGTGTCTATACGCCTGTGCTTCGACATTCTGGGAAGGGACATCTGTATCAACAAAGCCAGTGTAGTGAAACAACAACAATTTGTTCTCTCTCTCTCCCTCTGTCTGTGTCGAATGTGGCAAGGAATTTTTTCACTCCATGATACGCAGAACTTAGAATTTTGTATACTTCAATTTGAATGAAGAACGAGTTTGACAAATCAATTGAAGTAAGATAGATATATCTTAACCCAGAATTACTGAAAATAATACAATAAGAAGTCATGAGTTAAACTTCCTGACTCCTAAATCAGGGAATGCTAAATTGGTGGTACAATCTAATTCCTAACAGATCAGTGTGTGTGTGTGTGTGTGTGTGTGTGTGTGTGTGTGCGTGCGTGCGCGTGTGTGTGTTTTCCTCCATCACTGGTCTTCTGTAGTCCACAAGTTTGCTAAGCATATGTGAACTTACCTCTTTTTCAGATACCTATTTGAGTATGTTTTAAATTTTAGATGTATGTGGAGAGTCAGTGTGCCTTTTATGCCTGCCTTCCACCAAACCCCCTAAGTCTGCCTCACTAAGAAGAGGTGATATGCACCCAGATCTTCAATATGTCTGACCCCAGGCAACCATTCTTCATTTCTCTTTCTCTTTGAACATATTTTGCTGGGTGCATTTGTTTCATTAATGTCATGCTCACTCACTTTTAACAAAGAGGTGGATGTTTGGAACGGCTCTCAAGAGATACGTGTTTTAACTCTCCCTAGTAGCTCCAGAGGCAGAAACTCCAAAGGTTTGAAGATGTAATTTTACCCCTAATGTCAAGGTGAACGGTTATTTAGAGTATTTTACTGTGGTAACAGATCTATTTTATTTAATCTTTTTTTAGTTTTTAACATTTTAAGTGAAAAATTATATATATATATATCTACATATCTATATCTATACATATATATATATATATATATATATATATATATATATATATACAGAGAAGCACAGATGCTATAAAACATCTTTAAATTAAATTTTTGAAAATGGAACACACTAGTTTAATCAGACATAAATCAAGGATTGAAACATCAACATCTCACAAGTCCTTCCCATTTGCTACTGACTCAAGAATAGTCATGATTTGGACTTCTAACAGTATAGATTTTTTTTTGCCCTTTTTTTTCTTTTTATATGAATCATACCTTATTTTGTCAGTGGCTTCTTTTTATTCCATACTATATGCAGCTCATCTAAATTTTTGCATGTGGTTGTAATCTTTCATTCTTTTTGTTAAATAGTATGTCATTATGTGAATAAACCATCATTTATAGCTATTATATTACTGATGAACATCTGGGTTACAGCCAGGGTCCAGGTATTGTGAATAGTACATTTTTTAAATTAGTGTATACATTTCTCTTGGGTCCATGCCCAGGAGTAGAATTATGTCGCATTCTGTTTATTTAGTTGTTTTTATAGAAATTATTTCACAGTATACAAAAAATGTGTGAGTAGTATATGGAAATTCTTGCTAACTCTACATGTATGCCAAATACTTGGTATTTTCTGTCATTCCCATTGTAGCCATTCTAGTGTCCGGAGTGGTATGGCATTGTGGCTTTAATTTGGATTTCCCTTACAAGAAGTGAAGTTGAGCACATTTTCATGTCAGTTGTTTCCCCAAATTTGAATAAATCAGTTCACCAAGTCAACGTGGAGGGCTTGTCCTGGCTACTTGATTTTGGAAAACGTATTTCTAAAGGTTTTTTGAAGCATTCAAAAGCTATTAAAATCCTAACCTGTTCAGTGGATTGCATCCATGTCTAAAGATTTTGGCAGGGTTTAGTCTATGCAGACATTTTATCTTTTTAGATAAAAGATTTACTATTAAAGCAATTCTTTGTTGCATTTTAGCCCTTTCAGGTAACATGAGCACATCAATGATAAGCACGGTCCACAGGTCCTACAGGTTACCTTTTGTGGGCCCAGGAGGGCTCTGTGACTGGGCAAACAGGTACTCTGATGGATGGTCACATGAAGTCTCCCATGGTATCTGAAAACTTATAGAAAAATGTATGGTGATACTGCTAGGGGCCTTAGAAAAAACAAATAAAAGCATTGCAGATTGAAAACAACACTTCAAAAGTTTCTTTCAGTAAAGAAAGATTAACGAGTATTTCAATGTGAAGTATTACTTGACTCATTCTTTATTATGTCTAGTACTTTTCTTTTTTTTTAGTTATTTTTTTTATTTAAAATTTTTTTTTTAACATTTTATTTATTTTTGAGACAGAGAGAGACACAGCATGAACGGGGGAGGGGCAGAGAGAGAGAGGGAGACACAGAATCGGAAGCAGGCTCCAGGCTCTGAGCCATTAGCCCAGAGCCCCACGCAGGGCTCGAACTCATGGACCGCGAGATCGTGACCTGAGCTGAAGTCGGAGGCTTAACCGACTGAGCCACCCAGGCGCCCCTAGTACTTTTCAATAAACAGAGTAACAGCATTACCTCAAGATCTATTGAATGTGGAATCAAAATGATAAAAGGCTATCAAATCTCTATTCATTGATAATAAAAGTATAATGTGTCTTTTAAGTGATGTTTTTTGTACTTGAATGGCAATTAAGGACTACCACTTGGCAGGTAAAAGACAGTGGGTCTATTTATTTTCATGGGGTGCATAACTATTGCTTTCTGTTCTAAATTCCGTAATGTTTGAATGTTTATAGAGAATGAAACACGTAAACACAAGACATGCTTTTTATTTTATTTACTAGAATTTATTTAAGTAAAATCTTAAGTTATTTGAAAGCTTCAGAATGGAGAAGTGGCTTGAGGAGTCCATTAATTTCATAGTGATGTATTTGTTTCATCTGGGGTTTTTCTACTTCTAGTTTGTGTTTGTTGAGGACAACAACCCACCAGCTTTTCATTATACCAAGTCCTCGGACAAGGGAAACCATTGTATTTTTTCTTCTTCTATTTCTTATTTTTCAAACTACTTTATCCTACTTTCATGGTAAATAGAGACCAATTGTAGGTGATATAAAGTCTTTTACAGGTATTTTTTAAAATACCCTGTTCATTGTATTTCCATGTTATTATCCTAGTTTGGGGATGCTGGACTTTGTGGGGCATGCTCTTAAAAGGTGTAAAAAGATCACTAACGTGAGCCCCATTGGGGAAGCTCATTAAGTCCAGAGTACTTTGGTTTTGCCTTCTGCTCCTCAATCTGAGTTTTGCCAGTTCTGCCGGAAGAATGACTTCTCTGGGAGCATTTCTTTCATTCAGGTTTGTTTGTTTGTTTCTTTCTTTCAGGAATATTCATTAGTAGAAAGATTCTTTTTAACTTACTTTCATTACTCAGAACCACCTGTCATTAAGGATAAGGATGGAGAAAAACAGCACATTCACCTTGTCACCCCATCCCTCACTTGCTTACAAATAATTGAAACTCTTGATATACACCAAAAACTGGCTTTTGTGAAATGATCATGTTGGTCCAGATAAGTCAGCAACATGGCTTTGGCTTGTAGAAAAAAAACTCTGAACACATGTTAGTGAACCCAGAAAAATTCAAGACTTACCTTGTTTTCTCAGCCTACTTCAGGAGAATCTTCTCTAGAGTCTGTTCCAATCTCATCGATAATGATTCCTGTTAAGCTTCAACCAAATAAACTCTCTCACCATCTCTTGAATATCCTGTTTTTGTGCCCCCAGATGTTTGCTCCAATCTGATTTTGGCTTCAGTATCTTTCCCTCACCATCTCTATCTAAAATCTAGACGTCTCTTTCAACTTTAGACCAACTGACAAGTCTTCCCAGCTTCAAGGGCTATCCTGTTTTAATTCCTTCAGCCCATTTCCTCCCACCACATCATACTTCATATGTTCTCTTAGAAGATTTGATTACAAATTGTGACCACATGCACAGTCCTTCTATAAACTCCAACACTTAGCAGAACTTCTAGCACGTAGTGAACTTCAATAAATATGACAGCACATTGTTTCTTAAGACTTTGTTTTCTACATTATGACATCTCTGAAATGTGGATCATTACTTTGCCATCAATGGCATCTTGGAATCGCAGTAGCTAAGAGATAGGTGCAAGCCAGTTGTCTTTGCTTGTGCATGCGAGAGTTAGTCCAAACCTGGTGGTATTTTATCACTTTAATACAGTTGTGTGCCTTCTTGTCACTTTATGTGTTGCTTTTATTGCCATTTAAATCACCCAGAGATTACAAAATATTTTAGCACTGAAACAAAAATTTATTGTGCTCCTAGAAAGGGAAAGAAAGAGAGCAATGGGGCATCACATCGATAATAATGACATGAATAGTCTTCACGGGGAAAATGACAGCTGTCCCATATTGTTTTGCAAAGCCACGTCCAAATGGGTGTATGGTAACCAAGAAAGGAAAATGCCCACAGCAGATAATGTTTAACTATCAGTATTCATGTGGAATGACTGCCAGTCCCATGACATGGAGTGCAAACTGATGCGGTTAAAAGTTGCAAAATTTCTTTGGAATAGAAAGAAAAATCAGTGTAACGAAAGGAGTGTGTAACTGATCCATGTGTTACACAAGATTATTGTTAACTTATGCCAGATTTGAATTCATGAGGTTTTTTTAATTTATTAATGATTCATGAGGTAATGACATACCTTATAATTGGTGGCTTATTAAAGTCACACTTGAAGTTTATTCTGAAAGATTGAGGAGATGAAGGGGTGAGTGATAAAATCTATTTTTGGTACTGTAATTCTGAAATAACATATATAATACCCTCACGAAGAAAACATACTGTCCTTTAGTGTTTTCAGTGACACACACATACACACTTACACATACACACATGTGCATACGTGTATATGAAATACAGGTGTGGGTATATTTTGTCTCTCCTTGATTATACTTTTGCTCTACAATATGAAATACAGATGAGCAATTTTTCTTTTTAATGTGAACATTTAGAGATCAGATGTTCCTCCATGAAATATGTCTATTCTCATAGTTGCCTCATGCAGAGAAAACATAATTACTTCCCAAATTCCCCCAATTCAAGGTGTTGTCCAAATACCTGGTCAGACAAAACACTGCTGGTAACGCTCACAATCACAAATAAATGCTCTGCATGAAGAGGTAAATGACATACAATGAAAGTTCCAAGCACATTTATTTGACACATTTACAGTAAAATGTATTTGTTGAGGGGTGTGTCTGTGTTTAAATGGGCCACTTCAACAGTTGAAACAGATGCAGTTTTACTCTAAGCCTGCAGCCCCACTGAGAGTTTGATTGTATTTCATTTTACTTGTATTTTAGAGATTTAACATTCTCGGGTTTCTTTCCCCCATTGAATGCTAATATTTATCTCTTTTCCTTCTGAATTTAGTATTATCTCCAGGTATGTGGGGAAGCGATGACTCACGTATCAGTTTATAGTTCCAACCCAGACCAAAATTCTTTGAAGATTATCATCCTTAAGATAACCTCTTGACAGTTCACTAAAATTTAGCTTAGTGAATGAGATAAATAAAACACTACAATGTGAGTAGTTACAGAAGACATATAGAGCTTAATGTCTGAGCATTTCAAATGAGGAGAAATCTCAGGTAGGAGGGAGAGAAAGGAGAGAAGAGAAATCTCCAGTTCATTTGGTGGGTGCCTTAAAGACATTTAAGAACAGAGGCATCTAATAAAGTGTTGATGTGCTTCTATAGAGCACTCCCCCTCCCCACCAAGTACTCTTCCCCTTCCCATTTAAATCACATTTCATCTCTGCTGCCTCAATGATCCTCAGTAAATACAGTAGCAGAGAATTCTCTTGAAAGAAAACTGAAGGACTGTATGTATGTCTGGAAATGGAGAGATGGTCTAAGATGAGGGACTTTACATGCAAGAAAACAGACAATCCATAAACTAACCTGATTCTGTAGAAAAAAGAGCTCCAGAAGTCATGATGAGAATGTTCAGTCCATCTGCAGAAATCTTAGGGTAAGAATTGAAACTTTTACTTGGTGTAGAATTCCAGTGGTTCAAGACGATGACGCCAATAGATTGGGGACAAGCTTATTCACATCTTAAAGACAAAGAAACTTCCAATGCTATCTTGGTTATAGTTGCATGAAAAGAACAGGAAATCTGGCTGAACTGGCCTAGCTAAACCCCTATTTGTCCTTGCCTCTATGCGAACCACCTTAGAAGAATGCTTCTGTAGAGATCCTATAGGCCAATTACACAAGATGACCACAATTCTGATGACTTCTCTTGATGGCTTGCAGTACAAGATTAATATTTGGATTATGATCAGTAATTGAAGACAGAATTAAAATTATACTTCTTTCTCTATTTCTGAAAATCTTGACTGAATATCTGTCTTGCTTTTAACTGATTTGGGTGGTGCCTAAGTATGCAGTTTTCACATTAATGATTAGATACACGTCAAAGCCAAACCCTCCCCGTTTTTAATCATAAATTCTCCTCTCTCTTTTCAATCCTGTCACTCTCTGCTTTGCTGAAAACTTCAAATATTTAAGGAATAAACTTTAATTTTATGTCATAAATTTTCTATGATTTGATTTTTAAGTATAGGGAAGAGAAACAACCTCTATTTGGTCCTAATTAAACATGTGTCAGTGTAAAGGCATTTTTAGGGTGCAGTGAAAAACATCCAATGAGATTGGCATGTTAAAATGAATGGGTTCTCTCCGTGGAAGCAATTTATTCAGAATATCTTAATTGATTTAAGATGGACTGACAGGATGGAGAAGCATCTACTTGCTGGTGACTCTGAGGTTAATTTTAGCATCCCATTATTCATGTAATCTCTTGCCATCACCATGTAATTTTGCCATAACTCTTGTGTTTGACTTCATATATGAAATTAGTGTCTTTGTTGGTCGTGAAGCACAGATGGTAAATTTTCCATTGTCCCCATAGTCCTTTGACTAATTTAGACTTAGTATGCAGTAACTTATTTTCTAGTTTTTGAAAAATTGAATTAATTGAGCAGTTGGCCTTTTTCAGAATTCAGTGCTATTTTAAGTAACCTCTTTCCGATTTTAATACCACATTCTTATTAAAAATTAAAGATGACCACTATTCATAGGAAACTATTAATATTATTTGGAATGAAATATAATGTCATAAGATTTCATTAAGGAGCCAATTTACATATTCCGGTTTCTTTTAAATACTACACAGTCAGACTCAAGTGTGTTTGCATAGTTCTTTTTTCCCAAGGTAATGTCTGCCTCCTGCCAAGTGGCCATGAGTTAGTCTTTACTATATACATACATGCTGGATTGTGGCTTCCTCTGCAGTCATCCCTGTAAGCATGTTGGGGTTCTGTATTCTTTCCTTTTTTCCTCTGTATGCAGGTTGGGATAATTATGGTTTGACCAAAGGGAAAATCACAAGAGAACTAACAATACACTGACTGCACCATGGAAATGGGCAATGTGTTGGCACCTTCTATCAGACCAAACTTCAAAGTGTATAAAATGTTTCCCCCCCTTTGGAAGACATACAGGTAATTACCTAAATTAGCAGCAATTGTAATATTTTAACAGCTCTGATGTATTTTCTTCGTGATAACTTATCAGCATGTTGTTACAATTTAAGTTAAAAAAGAAATAGTCATGAAACTCATGATTGGAAAGAGATAAGATATTATTAAGAATATATTAAAATGCGGGTGTAATTATATGCAGGTAATGTTATTGTGATGTGAATATGAGTAGAAAAATAAGTCGGGAAACTCAATACACAGTTTACAAAGAGAACACTAAGGGGCACCTGGGAGGTTCGAGTCGGTTGGGCATCTGACTCTTGATTTTGGCTCAGGTCGTGATCTCGTGGTTCCTGAGTTTGAGCCCCACATCCAGCTCTGTGCTGACAGTGCAGAGCCTACCTGGGATTCTCTCTCTCTCTCTGTCTCTCTCTCTCTCTCTCTCTCTCTGTCTCTCCCCTGCTTGTACTTCTCTCCCTGTCAAAATAAATAAATTTTAAGAAAAAATTAAAAAAATGAAAAGAGAAGTCTATGTTAACTGGTTGATTTACAAGGCGATAATGAACATGTCTGCATGGATACAGTGAGAGAAGAAAACAAGATATAAAAACATACTATACCTTGAAGTAGTACATTTCATGTCCCTGTGGGAATGTGAAAACTTGTCATCATTTTTAATAAAATTTAACAGAGTTTTGTTTTAAATTCTCTTTAGCTTGCTTCCCTTAAATATTTCATTGGACACAGCATATACACAAAATATAAGATAATAAAACCAATAGTATTAAAATCATTATACTCTCATTTGTAATGTATTTTCAGTTTGCAGATTGGATATACAGAACCCACATTTACATCAAAAAATTTTTTTTAATGTTTATTTATTTTGAGAGACAGAGTACAAGCAGGGCAGGGGCAGAGAAAGTGGGAGACATAGAATCCGAAGCAGGTTCCAGACTCTGAGCTGTCGACACAGAGCCCGATGCGGGGCTCAAACTCAGAAACCAAGAGATCATGACCTGAACTGAAGTTGGACGCTTAACCAACTGACCACCGTGGCAGTCCCTAGAATCCACGTATATAAAATTGTTGGTCCCTGGCATAACATGTAAAAATATTTACAGTTTTATTTTCACATAGTAAGACTCTTCTAGAATAGGTTAATTTAACCCTTTCAATTGATTTTTAACTATATGACTATCCCTCTAATAACATATGAATAGATTAATTAATTCTTTTTAAGAAATTTAAGGTATTTCAGTGTGCTTATTTCAGTTTGGAAAATTTTAAATGTATAGCACTTTTACTTATTAATAAATCAGTCTGATCAGTTTACTATTTCTTAACTAGCAGTATATATTTTAATGAAATAAATTATCAAGATTTAGATTATATACAGAAAGATAAATTAGCAAATAGACATTTTCAGTCATATATATTAACAGAGAACTTTTCTATTGTTAGGAAAGACAAAATAAAAATGTTCTCATAAATTCAAACATATTAAAATGAGATTACAACGGAATGGGAAAAGATATTTGCAAATGACATATCGGACAAAGGGCTAGTATCCAAAATCTATAAAGAGCTCACCAAACTCCACACCTGAAAAACAAATAACCCAGTGAAGAAATGGGCAGAAAACATGAATAGACACTTTTCTAGAGAAGACATCCGGATGGCCAACAGGCACATGAAAAGATGCTCAACGTCGCTCCTCATCAGGGAAATACAAATCAAAACCACACTCAGATATCACCTCACGCCAGTCAGAGTGGCCAAAATGAACAAATCAGGAGAGTATAGATGCTGGCGAGGATGTGGAGAAACGGGAACCCTCTTGCACTGTTGGTGGGAATGCAAATTGGTGCAGCCACTCTGGAAAACAGTGTGGAGGTTCCTTAAAAAATTAAAAATAGATCTACCCTATGACCCAGCAATAGCACTGCTAGGAATTTACCCAAGGGATACAGGAGTACTGATGCATAGGGGCACTTGTACCCCAATGTTTATAGCAGCACTCTCAACAATAGCCAAAGTATGGAAAGAGCCTAAATGTCCATCAACCGATGAATGGATAAAGAAATTGTGGTTTATATACACAATGGAGTACTATGTGGCAATGAGAAAGAATGAAATATGGCCCTTTGTAGCAACATGGATGGAACTGGAGAGTGTTATGCTAAGTGAAATAAGCCATACAGAGAAAGACAGATACCGTATGTTTTCACTCATGTGGATCCTGAGAAACTTAACAGAAGACTATGGGGGAGGAGAAGGAAAAAAAAAAAAAAGAGGTTAGAGTGGAAGAGAGCCAAAGCATAAGAGACTCTTAAAAACTGCTAACAAACTGAGAGTTGATGGGGGGTGGGAGGGAGGGGAGGGTGGGTGATGGGTATTGAGGAGGGCACCTTTTGGGATGAGCACTGGGTGTTGTATGGAAACCAATTTGACAATAAACTTCATATATTGAAAAAAAAAATGAGATTAAATTTTGTTTCTATAGCCCCGTCAGCATTACTATCACATAGACTTTAGCATTTTTTTAACGAGGTGAAATACATATAAAATTTAACATTCTAATGCGAACAATTCAGTGACATTTAGTACGCTCACAATATTGTGCAACTATCCCCTCTCTCTGATTACAAAACATTTCATCTTTCCAAAAGAAAACGTTACACCCATTAAGTAATTGTTCCCATTCCTCCCTCCTCCCAGCCTCTGGCAAATACCAGTCTGCCTTCTGTCTGTGTGGATTTACCAACTCTGAGTGTTTCATGGACAGTTCAGTTCTGCGTAAAGTTAACATAGAATTACTATATGACCCCTGATTCCATTCCTAGGTATACTCTGTAAACAGATACTTAAGCCAGCACTTAAACATGGTCATAGAAGTGCTATTCACAATAACTAAGAGATGAGAACAAGCTAAGTGTTAACCAAAGAATGAGTGCATAAACCAACTGTGGGATGTCCGTCCAGTGGGATATTGATACATGCAACAATGTGGATGGTTTTTGAAGACATGCCAAGTGAAAAGAAGCTAGCCACAAAAGGTCACATCCTATATGTGTGTGTGTGTGTGTGTGTGTGTGTGTGTGTGTGTATACGTATATATGTGTGGGTATATCTGTATATACACACACACACACACTTAAAGAACACTTAACATGAGATCTAACCTCTTAACAGATATTTTAGTGTACATAATACAGTACTGTTACCTATAGGCACAATGTTGTGCTGCATAGTTCTAGAACTTAATCATATTGCATAACTGAAAGCTTAAACTATGATACCTATTGAAGTCAAAATCAGGTTTATGTGAATATCCACTAATTTTAATCATCCATGAGGTTATAGTCTAACAAAAATAAAAACTGAAAAGGAAATGTCAAGACTGTGTCAACTGCCTTCAGAATTAAAAATCAATTCTTATGATGAAACATAAATTTCATGCCAAGGAAAGAGAATAAGCAATGAATTTTTTTTAACACTTACTGTATTAAATTAAATATTATATTATCAACATCATAGGTTTTAAGAAATGTTTTTTAGACCCTGCTATGTATGCACTACTGATATATCATAGAATTAAAATAAAAATCTATATTTCAGGGGCTCCTGGGTGGCTTAGTGGGTTAAACATCTAACTCTTGATTTCAACTCAGGTCATGACCTTGGGGCAAGGGATTGAGCTCTGCTCAGGTTTCCTGCTGAGCATGGAGACTGCTTGAGATTCTCTCTGTCTCTCTCTGTCTGTCTGTCTCTCTTTCCTCCTCCCCACCCCCACCCCCACCACCGTTCATTACATAGGGAGAAAAAGGTAAAGGGAAGATTCTCAGGAAAACATAAAATGAAGGTATGTCAAAAATGTTATTCAACTCATTAGTTAATAAGGGAACCACTAAGATAGATGTTAAAATCAGTTCAAAATGCATTTGAGGAGCTGAATATTTTATAGGCAATTATTAAATAAATGTTAACTTCACTGAGTTAGATACAACAGTCGTTAATGTTCTGCAGAGTTGTAATAATAAACTTTGGGATCATTTTTGGGGAAAAAGTATTTGCAATTTCACTAGACAGAATCTGTAAATTTATATCTCTCTTTACGGAATTATAAAATAGCCCAGTCAATAGCAAGAAATGCAGCCCAAAACAGCATCTAAAAGACCTCCAATAACGTCTTTTGTCTGTTTGCAAGTTTCTGATAACTTTTCTACAAACAGATTTTTTTTGTCTTTTTAATACTTCTGTTGTAAAATGCTTGAATTCATAATTTGAAGTATTTGCTATAAACAACAAAAAATAATTTTGAATAGACTCAACATAATTCTCAACAGTTGTTTTATTTTATAAAATTTTGTCTTGCTCATTTCTCAGAAAACAATATGCCTTTTGGGCATAAAACAAGAAAAATGTGTTTTATAGTACTGATCAAGAATCCTAAAATATAATGCACATTGATAGGACGTGTGTAAATAATGCCTTGTTTATTTGTATTTAGATGAAAAAATGTTTTGCTATGCTTTATTTTATTACATAAATTGGTTAATTACATTTCTTTTGCTTTCTGCTAATTACCTAAATATTAATAATTAGCTCATTTTTCTATTCGATATATGGGTTAGCTACATTTTTCCCATATTAATGTAATATGGCCTATATTCTGTTGAAACTCACTTAATATAAATGTGTATGCTTTCTTTGTCTAGAAGTCATCTGTGTGCATTTAAAAAAAGTTATATGGTAAATTACTTTTTATCCTCAAATGAAATCCATTTTTACAGTATGTGAAAATTTTATTCTTCCAATTTCCATATGCTTTGTTACTTCAAAAAATACAATTATACAGGGATAAAGGGGAAGATTTAAATAAATGTGTGTATTAATGTTAATTAAGTCAAAGTCTTGACCTCGCATTATCTTTGCATACTTAACTGAAGTTGCACGATATGCTCATTGACTTAAAAAAATATTTATGTAATGTGAACTATGTGCCCGGCCTCATTATAGGTGAAGATGTGGCAGTGAACCTAAGATACCAAAGCTCCTTAGAGTCTACATTCCTGAGTGTGTAGACATATCACAGATTAATAAACTAGTAATTATACAGTATGTCAGATGGTCCTAACTATAGAAAGGGGGCGGAGAAAGCAAGGGGAAGTATTAGAGAGTTCCAGATAGATAATTATAATTTTAAATAGGGTGGTTAGCGAAGGCCTTACTGAGGAGATGTTATATTGTGATTTATAATAAGAAATATATAGGTTGTCTTTGCTCCCGTTTCTGGGATAGAGGTTCTAAAGCCCCTTGAATTTTCTTAAGTGATCAGAGCCATCAAAACATCCTTTATTATGTTAATGAGGAATTCTGGAACTCTCTTTAGGATGGGGGCTGGTTAACAGTAGAGCCAGCTATGTAATTAGGGATTAGAATTTTCAGTCCCACTCCCATGGCCTCTGGGGAAGAGAGGAATTGAAGATTGAGTTCAGTCATCAATGGCCAGTGGTTTAATCAGTCATAGCTATGTAATGAAGCCTCCATGAAATTCCATACGAAGAAGGCTTGGAATGTGGGTTGGTAATATGTGGAGATTCAGGGAAAGTGGCAAGGTCAGAAGGGCATGGAAAGTCCACACTCTTTCCCCATGTCTTGCCCTTTGGATGCCTTTCATCTGGCTGTTCCTGAGTTCTATCTTTTATAATAAAACAATAATCTAGTAATGGTATAGTAAAACAATGAGTTCTGTGACCTGTTTTAGCAAGTTAAGGAGGGGGTTGTGGGAACCTCCTATCTATAGTCATTTGGTTGGAAGCACAGGTGACAACTGGAGCTTATGATTGGCCTCTGAGGTGGTGGCCTCTGAGGTGGTGGTGGTGGGAGTCTACTGTGAGACAACTTTTAACCTGTGGAACTTGATGCTATTCCCATAGACAGTGTTAGAAATGAGTTGATTATAGGACACCCAGCAGGTGTCCAGAGAATTACTGAACTTGTAGGGGGACTAACCCCTAACACACACACGTTGGAATTGGGTGCTTAGACTTCTTTAGGAGGCAACCTTTCATTCAGGAAAAAAACCTGAGAAAGAGACCTGAGAAAGAAAAGGAATGAGCTACAAGAATACGCAGGAAAAGTATACAGGAAAGAGCTAGTTCGAAAGCTATAGTTAGGAACAGGACTTGATGACTGATAAACGGATAAATCAAATTTTTGTTTGATAAGCTTTCGTATCTTTAAACTCAGGGCATAATCATTGAATTTTTGTTATTTATCATTTTTTGATATTTATTTTGTTATTAGCAATAAGACAATTCAAGAAAAGGGATTTGGATTTCATCCTATAAAATACTTTACCTTCTAGCCAGAAGCAATGCCGAACACAACCATAATAGATACCGAAGCAATGTCACACTCGACATGTTAAACAATTCCTGGATATGACATTAATTCAGCTTTAGGAAAGCAAAGCCTAATTCTGAGTCATTTATGCTGGTAATGAGTACTTTTCTCCATTCTGATAAATAACTCCAGGAAGACACCTAAGGATAGAGGGGACTCGTACACTTTCTATATGAAAAACATCATTTTCATGGTTGTAGGTGTTGTATGAGTAACATAGGATATGATATGTATGGAATACTTCATTTTTGACAACATAACCTTTAAAGCACTCACTTAAATAAATTTTAAGCCAATGAATGGATGGTAGAAATTTGTATCCAATTCATCTTTGGTCCTATTATTATCTAGCACTGTTCCTGTTGACCTGTTATGAAAATTCAGTTAACATTTTTGAATAAATGAAACATTTTTGAATAAGTGAAATTCAAATAGGAGCCATGTCATATGCTTCTTGTGAAGATATTGTTCTACCCAGTTGAATGATAAATATATAAAATAGCAATGATACACAATGAATCTGTATTAATGGCAAATACTAAGCAATAAAATCTGTTCATCTTTAAATGAAGTTATACTTTCATTCAGCCTTTCTTTGTCTGTGTGTCAGAGCACAAAATAATTTTGATATCTCCTCACCATTTTTAGTGACATTAAAAAGTACTAAATCTAATTTTTCATTTTCAAATGAGAGGTTTTTTTATTTTATTTATTTTTATTTAAAAAAGCCACATGAGATAACTTGGGCTTATCTTCAGACTGATGTGTGAAGGAAATTAAAAAGCATAATGATTAGGGAAAACCAATGAGTTCTCTGGTACCACTGAATAGCCACCATGCCCTATCTTCTGCATCTAATAAATTACATAACGTTTTCTTTGTAAATCTCAATTTATTGGGAACTTCTATGAAGTCTTACTAACTTTAATTGTATCTTTTAAATCACTTGCTAATTAATGCAACACCGTAAAATTTCTTTTTCACCAGGAACAAAACACTATATGGGAAGGTTATTTGTCTCTAGGAAAGAAAATAACGCCTGTAGTTGTAGACTGAAGTAATTATTTAATGATACTTTGGGAAAGCAAGTACTGGATAACCAAAAATGCAAGCCATTTCTCATTTTTCTTGACTTGGCACTTATTGTGAAAAGCAGTCTGACCAAGGGAAACCTAACAATGACATTTCCATGGTGAAAAAGACTGATTAACTCTTGTGGTCCTGGTGTTAACCTCTCCTTTTTTATTAGATAGCTGTGGGATCCTTGGCACAATATTTAATCTCTCCCTCCTAATTTTCTTTTTCTTTTTTTTTTAAATATGAAATTCATTGTCAAATTGGTTTTCATACAACACCCAGTGCTCATCCCAATAGGTGCCCTCCTCAGTACCCATCACCCACTTTCCCCTCCCTGCCACCCCCCATCAACCCTCAGTTTGTTCTCAGTTTTTAAGAGTCTCTTATGCTTTGGCTCTCTTCCACTCTAATCTCTTTTTTTTTTCTTCCCCTCCCCCATGGACTTCTGTTAAGTTTCTCAGGATCCACATAAGAGTGAAAACATATGGTATCTGTCTTTCTCCATATGACTTATTTCATTTAGCATAACACTCTCCAGTTCCATCCACATTGCTACAAAAGGCCATATCCCTCCTAATTTTCAAGTTAGGAAAACCTCTCTCTCTGTGCTGTAGTAAAAACTGGAGCACTAATGTGACTTTCAGCTATAAAACTTTTACAAAACTTCCCCCCAAAAAATCAAAGTTCAGAGTGGTATAAACCCAATACAAACTTGTACTCTGTTTAGCTGCATCTGTTACCACACTAGATTTAATATTCAGAATCATGAATTTAAAACATTAAAATTCCCAATTAAAAACTGTATTGTATTTATTCTGTTAACCAACAGAGAACATATTTATAACATATATGCAGCTATAAAATAAACTTTTAAATAAACTCTAAGTAAAATCAGTAAATGCCTCTCATGCAAATTATTTTAATAATAAAGGGCTTACTGAATTATTAAAACACATCTCTAATTTTATAAATTTACCAATGTATTTAACTTTGCAGTGTTCTTTGTTTATTCCTAAGAAATGAAAATTTAGTTTTACTTCAGCCTGAATGACCTAAGTCATTCTTTCAGAATTTCTTTCAGAGAGACTTCATTGGCAATGAACCTGTTCAGATATTGCTTTACTCAATGTGTACTTATTTAATCTTTGCTTCAGTACTTTAGAGACATTCTTTTTTTCTTTTTTGTGGTTTCAATTTTTTTTTGTGATGACCATGAACTGACACTCTTATTTTTAGACCTTTTTATATAATAGCCCTGCCCCCTAGGTACTTTCCATATATTTATCTTTACTTTCACTTTTAGCACTTTTTTAATAGGATGACCCGAGGTGTAGTTTTCTATTTATTTTTCCTACCATGGGTTTGTTAAACTTCTTGGAGCTGTATATTGTTGTTAAACAAATTTGAAATAATTTCAGCCAATATTCTTTCAAATATTTGTCTGTCTTTTTCTGCCTTTCTGCTAACCTTTCCTAACATATATATAAGTTAGACTACCCTTTTATACTCTGTTACAGATTGTAGAGGTTGTGTTTATTTGGTCTCTCCCCCCCCCCTTTTATTTATTTTTTATTCTTTAGACTTTCGGTAGAATAATTGCTTTGTACTTCATTGAACCTTTATTCTGTATTGATTAATCAATTATCTATTTGTTTTACACAGTGTAGGTTTGATTACAGGTATCTTATTTTATTTGTTTCTATTTTTCATAACTTGCCCAAAATTCCCTCCTCTTCTTTCATTATATCCATCATATCCTATAGTTTCTATAGCATAATTTTATGGTTATTTAAAAATCTTTGTCTTCTAACATACGGATCATCTGTGGTTTTGCATGTCTATTATTTTTTCATGTTTGATTATTTTTAATTGTATAATGGAGATTGTAGATGTTACTTTGCAAAGAACTTGATACTTCTGTCTTCCTCTTAAAAGAGTATTGATTTCTGTTGTAGAAGAGTTACCTTACTGACAGAAGACCTTGATAATGTGAAAGCCTAGTTTCAGGCTTTGTTCACTGGCATATTTCATTGGGGGGAGGGCATTGTTTTTGCTTTTGTTTTTGTTTAATTTGTTAGTGCTGTGATATAATTGTTAATTCTGAGGCATGGCTCTTTGATGGTTTCAATAGAAATCCCAAGGTGTGTATCCAGTCCTTAAATCGCTTGGGCTTGAACTTCAAAACTGTGTTGCTCCTGGAACTGAGAAGCTGTTGAAATCTCTGTTCTGTTCTTCTATACTTGTATTTATTACTTTACTCTGGACTCTTGGATTTCTGTCCTTCATATGTGCAGGTTAACAGTCAGCCAAAATTTTGAGTGAATTTTGTATGTAACAACTTTGGGCTTCCCTTCTGTGGCATCTTTTATTTGGGGATTTCTTGCCTAAATTTGCAGCCACTTTGCTTGGCCTGAATATTTATCTCTATTTTTAAATATAAGAATATTCTCTCTTTCTGCATGAACTGTATTGCATGAATTCACACAGGCCAGGGGACAATTAGAAAAAAAATAATTCTTAAACACTGTGAATTCCACTCTTTGAGGGCTTTCAGTTTCTATCTCTGCGCTGTCTGGTACTTTCAGGCAATTTTTTTTTCCAGACAGAATTTGTAATTGTTACTGGCAAGACAATAGTCTGATACTAACTATTCAGTCATTACCAGGAGTAGGAATTTAATGTACACATTTTTTTTTCTTTTTAAATTTTTTTTAACATTTTATTTATTTTTGAGACAGAGACAGAGCATGAACGGGGGAGGGGCAGAGAGAGAGGGAGACACAGAATCGAAAGCAGGCTCCAGGCTCTGAGCCATCAGCCCAGAGCCCGACGCGGGGCTCGAACTCACGGACCGCGAGATCCTGACCTGAGCCGAAGTCGGACGCCCAACCGACTGAGCCACCCAGGCGCCCCAATGTACACATTTGAAGGAAGGGGAAACATGATATATGTGTGAGCTTCTACAACCCCTATTGAATTGCTAGCAGTTTATTATCCTGTTGAGCAAAGTTTTCACATTTGATTGATTGATGGATTGTTTCAGAAGTCTAAGAACTGGGCAAAGAATTTTATTTTAATCATGTCTTTCCTAAATTTTGGAATGATGTATGTAGAAAAGACAAGATAATGATTTTCCCCTCATCCGATCACAATCTCATTTTCGCATAATGGCTTAAGCATGTCTTATAAAAAGTCATGAGGGAGTTATGCAAACATTTAGGGCTTTTGCAAATAAAGTGTTGGGTGAATTTGTCTTGAAAGTGTAATTATTATAATGAAAAATATAATTGAAGATTTTAGTCATATCTTTGAAAGGAGAGAATCTTATTCAAAATGGATACTTATCTCTGATTTAAAAATCAGTTTTCATTTAAGTTTTTGTTAGCAGAGATTGGAAAAAATGTCATTTTATCTTTTACAACTACCCTTTCACAGTCTAGTACCAATGGCAAGTAGTTCAGTAGTTCTCAAAATGCAGTCTAATTGTGAAAGCTGCTTAAAAATGCAATATATGTGGAGTCTGGAAATTTGAATTTAAAAATTCTTAGGTGAACCTCATGTATAAAATTTGAAGACAATTGCTTCAAAATAGATTATTTTCCAATATAGGCACAAAATTATGATTAATTTTCAAATGGTTTCCTTTCTCAAGGAGCTCCTAAAAATTTTTCATATCGTATTAATAAAATGTTAGGAAACAGCCACACATAGAAAGCCTTATGAGGAGGAATTGACAACAGTTAGCTTATGTAATGCTAACAAAATTGCTTAAATATCAGAACAAAAAACAGTGTCAAACACAATAAATCACTTACACTACACCTCTTGCTTTTGTTAAGTGTTGTTACTCATGATTACAACACAAAAGGACCACAGTGGTCCTGACGTCAAGATTAACAAGATAGTCCACAATATTTTAATCACTTCCAAAAACAAATAATAATGAAGAACCAAAAAAAAAAAAAAAAAAAACCCACACACACAATATAGTGCCAAACAATATAAATGTATTCAAAGTAAACTTAAGACAACAAAGAGAACCTGGGTGTGGCACAGATAAAAAGAAGGGTAGCCAAGCTCCTAGGACTGGTGTGCCTGACCATATTAGGGTGAAAAATGCTCCACAGGGTCCGTATTCTTTGTCAGCTTATCAGGAAGAGAGTAGACGGGGATCTGATTGTAAGCTGTAGTGAGGAAAATAGAACATTTTCTTCTGGAATATGCCCTGGGGCTTTATCATCTTGGTCACTTTAGGCAGTACTCACTATTTGGACAGATTCAATATGCCTACATGTGGAGGTTCAAATTCAGGAGAATAGACTTAACTATGATTGCTACTGTTGTTTTTTATCTTTTGTCAAAATCTGAATAATATTTGGTGGAAGACAGGAGTAGAGTTTTTAGTGAAATTAACAAGATATAATTTTTTTAAGTTTATTTATTTATTTTGAGAGAAACAGAGACAGCTCCGGTGGGGGGAGGGGCAGAGAGAGGGAGAGAGAGAACCCCAAGCAGCCTCTGTGCTGTAAGTGCAGAGAGCCCAACACATGGCTTGAACCCATGAACCTGTGAAATCATGACCAGAGCTAAAGTCAAGAGTGGGATGCTTAATTTACTGAGCCACCCAGATGCCCCAAGATATAATCTTTATATAAAATTTTTGTTGTCTCTTCCTTCTTTGTTTAAAGATAACAAAAAATGCTTGGGGAGCTAGGGTGTATCAGTTGGTTAAACATCCAACTTTGGCTCAGGTCATGATCTCTCAGTTCAAGCCCCATATCATGCTCTGTGGTGACAACTCAGCCTGGAATTGGCTTCAGATTCTGTGTCTTTCTCTCTCTGCCCCTCTCCCCCCTCATGCTTTGCCTCTCTCTCTCTCTCTCTCTCTCTCTCTCTCTCTCTCTCTCTCTCTCTTCTCAAAAATAAATAAACATTAAAAACTAAAGATAACAGTGCTTTATTATAGATTTGATAACTTCACAATACATGCGAGTGAGACACACAAGAGTGTGATACCAATGGGAATTCCTTGGGGTTTACCTTCATTGTTATGCCACCTGCTGTCATCCTCAAGGATTTGTGGGTTTCTCTTAGTGTCTGTTCTGTGGAGTGTACCTCTCCCCCTTGTTATTTAGAAGCAGGAAAAGAACAGTAGTGTAAAAATTGGTGAAGTCCATACACAATTTCTAGCTCAGTTACTAGTATTATACAAAAGCTAATTTCTTAATTTTAACAAATATACATGGTTACGTAAGATGTTAACATTAGGTGAGTTGGTACATGGAAACTGGCCATATTACCTTTGAAACTTTTCTAAAAACCTAAAATTATTTCAATAGAGGAAGGTTTAAAAATGCATCATGTGACACTAAAGAAAATTTAGTTGGGGGTCTTCTGATAATTTTCTTCAAAAAAAGTGGGGACAAATTTTCACAGTTGTCCTTCACTCCATTTTCCACCCTTTAGGGCCCTTGAAATCAGTGATTACCCCCGGTCCTATTGATGCTCATGGAATAGGCACAGGATAAATGCTTGCTGAATGAATCAGCCCTTTTGATGTATTTAAAGAACCTTTTATTATTGGGATTTGTATTGCCTTGAAAGGTGCACCTAAAATTTCCTTTTGATTCACTTAAGTTTGAATTGCCCCTGACCTGCCACATTGTATGCTTTTTGGTTCTCTTCATAAAAGACACCCAGGATGATTTAAAAAGATACATACTATACTCACCCCTCTCCCCTTCAGCTGTTGTAATGGATTCTTTGAACTCTGCTAGTTATCTGTCCCTATGTGGTTTTTATTTTATTATCTGGTCTTTAATAAGAAATGAAAAAAAAATAAGGCAGCCATTATTTAAGTTAGGATATATCAATACCGATCAAAATAGTGTAAATTGGGTCACTGAGTAGAGGAAATAAAAGAGCCTGTTAGGTATCGTACCTGATCTTGAAATTCCTTTTGAAATACTCCTTGGGTTTTCCCGGGTTTTCCCCACATTTCTCCGCATGGAGGCGAGTACTGTTTTGTGTGCTTGATTTGCATGTTGACTGTACCCACGTCCTCCTCTTGCTGGTGTTTCAGTCTAAACTTTCCTATGTGTTCTTGATCCACTCACTCACTTCCATGCTTTTTGCTGTCTTTATCCTTCAATTATTTTCTCTGGGTTCTGATCTTTAAAAGCAACTTGTCTTTCTTGGGGCGCCTGGGTGGCTCAGTCGGTTGGGTGTCCGACTTCGGCTCAGGTCATGATCTCACACTCCCTGAGTTCGAGCCCGGCATCGGGCTCTGTGCTGACAGCTCAGAGCCTGGAGCCCGCTTCGGATTCTGTGTCTCCCTCTCTCTCTGCCCCTCCCCTGCTCATGTTCTGTCTCTCTCTGTCTCAAAAATAAATAAAAACATAAAAAAAAATTAGGAAAAAAAAAAAAGCAAGTTGTCTCTCTTAAGTATTTCATTCAGCCACTTAAAAGTACTGACATCTCATGGATTCTGGAAAACACACACAATCCTGTCTGTGCTTCCACATCAAATTTTTAAAAAAATCTCAAAAGCAGGATATACTCATTATCTTGTATACTGTCGATTTTACAACTACTGATTCTTTAATTCTGCAGCATTTCTATCATCATTATTGCACTGAAGGTATTATTTAAAAGTCCCAATTACTTACTAGTAACCAAATTCCTTAGTCCTCATGCTCGTTGATATCTCTGGATACTTGGACATTATGGAGACCCAGCTTCCTGGAACCCCTTCACTGCTGACTTCTGAGACTCCCACATCTCCTGGAACTATTTTGACTTTAACTGCACTATATATTTCCTCTGATTCTAGTCTTTGACTTTATTTTTACTCCTTACCTGTACAACTATGCCCATACAACTATGTACTTGCCCATACAACTGTGTACTTTGGCTTACCAATCACTTTACTAATCATACATAATAACTCTGAAACCTATCTCTGGCCTTGACATGGTTCCTGAGCATCAGTCTTACCTTGCTGAGCAAAGCTGCTATATATTTGTACCAGAACCTTACATAAAAATTTCAAACTCATGTTGTCCAAAATTAAATACATTTTCTTCACTCCAAGAACGGATCCTCTTCCATGTATCTGTCAATGTCAATGATGTAAAATACTTCTTTTCACAGTCTCAATCCTTACTTACCTTAAACAGTTGTTCTGTATTCCAGCTCTTTCAAATTTACCTATTTTTGCTGTCCTCCACATATCCACCTCTACTATTCTTTCCCAAAGACTCAGTGCCTCTTATAGATTCCAGTAGTCATTTTATTAGCAGATGCTTTCTTTGGTGGATTCATCTCACTGTAAGCATGTCGTAAACCTAGAAGTATTTAGCCCCCAACCCCCTACCTTGTAACACTGGCTGCTCTTATGCTGATGGTGGTTTGGATTTGCCATGAGTTTCAACATCTCCCTTGAGATACACAGAATAGAAATTTGTTATTGCCTTTGGTCGAAAATAAAAGAAACATACAAGAAGCATAGAGTGTTCTGTAAGTGTGATCCCTCTGAACGTGCCCATTCAACTTCAGTCCTATCCCTAAATCATTTCAGCTTCTAGGCTTGTTTTTCTGCTGCTTTATGCATACTTCTTAATTTATCACCAAATACAACCAGAGAAAACTTGACATGAATCATTGCCCATCACACCCTCAAGTTACTACATTGGCTCAGGTCACGCTGTTTGTGGAATAATTGAACAAAGTCTAAGGAATAAGCATATGGCATGGTGGGGATGAGAAGCCAAAGTCAGTATTGGAAGGAAGAACAGTTTGGGGTGTCAGATTTGACGAGAAAGTGTAAACCTACAGACGAAGAATCCAGAAATGGAAGGGATTTGAACCAGCTTGAAAGCTAAGTGGATATCTCCATGAAATGAAAATATTGAAGAGTCTGGCCAACAACAACAGCAAAATCCTTGTGTAGGCATGTGGGACTAGAAGGTAAGTTGGCTGAAAGTTGAGCAGGACAAGAATGGTAAAAGTTGGACCTGGGTTTTCATTTTTTTGTGTGTTTTTAATTAATGCACTAGATTAGTATTGCATTTCTTAGGAGCTAAACTGAGACATTATCAGTGAACTAATAGGTCCAATTTTAGCCATCCAGGCCTTAAAACTCTGCCCTTAGATGCTAAAGTGGCATTAGTGTCTTTACACTCTTTCTTATGTCAACAGAAATTATTTGATTTTCAAAGCCCCCTTTTAAAATCATTTCTGTAAGTTTTGACTTTCTATGTCTAGGGTTCTGATCAATAGCCCTAAAACTACAAATGCCATTTCACTGTGGTATAGGAATTTTTAACACGAATGTCATGGCTTTAGCAGCCCAGTGAACTCTGAAGTTGTATGCATTTCTGGATGTCTGTGCAAATGTACACATTTCTGGGTGTCAGCTAAAATATTTTAACAGATCCTTAAAGGCACAGGAGATCCGAAGAAGCTGCTGTCCCTGAGGTGTATCCATGTGAGCTGAGTGTTGGAAATCCTTTGTAAAATAAATCTGATCATGCAGTCATCTGTTTAATGAAATGTTGTGTTCCCCTTGGCTCTTAGAATGAAAACCAAATTTATGGTATGTGACCTATAATCCTTGAGTGGTAAGTCCATTTTGAAATCTCCGGACTGGGTTTGCATTGCTTTCCCTGTGGCCCTGTGGCTTGAAAACATGACTGCATTTCAATCCCTTTAGCAAGCTGTGCTCCCTCTCATCTCAGGGTCCTGCACATTCTTTTTCTTTTCTGGAAGAACTGTCCCCATTATCATTCCGCAAGCTGCCTCCACCACCTTTTTCTCTCAGTTACATTCTCTCTCCCTCCTCATCTCAGCTCAAACATTGCTATCTTAGTCAGGTCTCTCCTGACTGTTCAGACAAAATCGGGTTCTACTTTTTCATGTGTTCATAATGGCCTTCCGCTTTTATGCCATGACATGTATCACGCTTATAATTATAAATTTGAGTCATGATTTCATTTGTATCTATTTCTCCTCTTGTAAGCTCGGGAGGGCAGATGTTGATGGTTAATTTTCATCCTATTATTTGCATCACCTAGGACAGAATCTGGCATTTGGTACTTGGGCAGTAGAGTTGTTGAATGAAAACATGCTTTGATTTAATATTTTGGAGCTTCTAATTTGAATGTGTAGTTGTATTCACACACCCTACGGCATCCTCTACAGAATTTTAGTACATAGTAAATTGTAATTCAATAACCACCGACTGAATGACAAAATGTTTTCATAACAAAGAAATTCTGCTTTCCTTACGACAGTTACCCTCATATTATGTTCTTGTTTTTATTTCCCACATGTAAAACTGCTAAGTGATCTTATTTCTCGGTCAGTTGTTTAAAAAAGTATTTCCAAAAAGATGAACACTAACGATCATGTTTAAGGCTTTAGAAATTTCAGACATTTTTGCCTGTCTCCCTAAGGTGTTTGTGCACATGAAGTATGTGAAGAGCTTATCATTTGATTTTTCCTATCTCTTAGCCAATGTGAGTTGATGTGCACACAGTATAATGAGACTCTATACCTTTCTGCACATTTGGAAGGATTATATGCATGTGCCTCATTGTATGTTAACTGAAATATGGAAGCCATAAATACTGAGAGAGAGCACTTAATTGTTTAAACCATCATCCTGGTACAGTGAGCCTTTCATAATTCTTAATAATATGGTTCTGATTATTTGTTGCTTGAGTGCCATATCATAATAACTTACATGATGTAGATGTCTTTACATATGGTCATGTGCCATTTTATGTAAGTGAGCTATAAACTGATAAGATTACACTGGAGTTAAATAATAAAAAGTGATACATAACCATAGAGAAATGAATGTTTTCTTAGTTATGCTTCTCCAACATTGGGAAACATACTATTTGCAGTTGCTAGATGCCTTTATGATAAGTCTGAGATTGTCTTGAATACTCATATAACCTTGTAGTGTTTGAACAATTATATTTTGTCTCATAGAAATGACTTTAAGAGTGGGTGTTGTTAAATAGACAATGCAATGTATGTTGAAAAGTTAGAGAAAGAATATAAAAAATGAAAGCCTACAAAAGATGTTTTATCTATATTTTAAAAAGTCGTTTTGTAATTTGACAAAGCTTATTGGCTGAACTCAGTATTCTAGGATCTACCGAGACAGAGAGGAAATGGGACTTTAGTGGCCACATTCACAGTAAGAGGGCTCTCACGATCATAGAATCTTGTTTTGATTTTTGTTTGATGAAAGCTGCCCATGAAGGTGTGTGGCTTTATTGAAGAGCTCCAATTATGCAGTCCCACTTAACTGAGCTAGGAATCGATCGCTGTGATCCCTGGACTTTCAAAAGTAAGCACACTTTCACTGACTGCCTCTCACCCAGCCTCCCGGTGGCAATGGAGCTGAAACCCCTACTTCCATGCAGGCCTTAACGATGGAAATTCATAGCAAAGGTGAAAGATTGAATATGAGTGTTGCAAAAGAGGGGGTAAGACTACTTTTTCGTGATAAGATAGTAACTGAATGTAATGAGAGCTTCTTCTGAGTCACAAGTTGTGCTGTGGATTCTACAAGACCATTTTAGCTAGTCACAACCGCCTGTGGACTAAGCTCTATTAATATTATCCTATATTAGTATCTAATTTGATACAATGAGGTTCAGAGAAGAGTGAAACTGGCCTTGGGCAACGCAGTTTACGTGGTCGAACGTGGGCTAGACCCTAGTCTCAGAATTAAAAAGGCCAGGCTTCTCATCGCAGTGCAAGGAAATGAGATAATACCGAGATGGCCCTTCATGAAGCCAGCTGCCACAGCCTATAGGAAAACTATTTTTGAAACTACATGGTTTAAACTGTACTCGCCTATTTATTTATATATTTATTTATTTATTTATTTATTTATTTAAATAAGCAGGACCCAGAGCTATGCTATTCTTGAAGTTGGGGTTTTTGGGGAATTTAGATAGAACAGAAGCCAGTAAATCTTCTTAGCTTTCTTCTCCTTCTTTCACTGCCATGCTCTCTCTTACCATTCTGCACATACAAAAATGAATGAACCAAACTCATAAATCCCATAAAAGCTATCCTTAATCTGTCCCTCTTTTAGTGTGCTTATAAAAAAAGGCCAGTAGCTTTCAGTGAAATATGATATGGGCTGATGCAGAGAGCTCTCCACAATTTTTAGGATTTGGCTGGGCAAAATCTGTCTTTTTTCCTCTCAGGAGCAGGAAATACATACAAGGAAGTAAATTCATCCAGTGCATAAACACTTTACAGAGTGCAAGTTTTTCTGGGAAATTGGCTGGTATTTCTGTTTCACCGATGTACTTTATATAGCAATTTTCAAGTGGTTATTTCCCCTCCTAATTTCCAGATTCATAAATAGAATAGTGCCTGTAGTTTTGATGCTGTAATTAAAAAATATTACACTATAAAACTTTTTAACATTTTTGTTAAAAAGTGAAAACATTACTAAAATTTTTCTTGCCTGTTTTAAATTTATCACATTTAGAAAAATCGATTACAATTTATATTTTAAAAGGTACAATTACAACTAGAAGTTTAAACTCTTTAGCTCTGAGATCAAGAGTTGTTACAATTTATACTTCAACTTTCTAGGATTTTTCCCTGTGCTTTGGGTATGTCCAACACTAAGAAGTATCTAAAATAATGAATGATATCTTACATCAAGTGTATTTATGCCATGATCTTATACTCATTAAGGACACAACAGTCTTTCTTATTGAACTGGAACTTGATCTTATCATTTGAAAACTACATTCTGGGCAGATACTACATAATTATAGACAGTAGTGGGGAATATGAAACTTATTGTTTTGTTATGCCCTAGTATTTAACCAGTGTCCTACTGAATAGCTATCCCATGAAAATCTAGAAAGCCAAAAGCAAACAAAAATAGCGTGAATACACAAATGGAAAATCACTCCAAAACGTGTTATACATTTGCACATGAGATTTTTTCCCCCAGCCTCCATTTAGTAAAAAGTATTAGAGGGGCGCCTGGGTGGCGCAGTCGGTTAAGCGTCCGACTTCAGCCAGGTCACGATCTCGCGGTCCGTGAGTTCGAGCCCCGCGTCAGGCTCTGAGCTGATGGCTCAGAGCCTGGAGCCTGTTTCCAATTCTGTGTCTCCCTCTCTCTCTGCCCCTCCCCCGTTCATGCTCTGTCTCTCTCTGTCCCAAAAATAAAAATAAAAAACGTTGAAAAAAAAAAAAAAAAAAAGTATTAGAGAAAGTGATATAGTTCATGGGGTTAATCTGAAGGGGGTGGGTAATTGAGTGAAAAGATAGTCAAGCAGCTGATTTGATAAGGCCAGTATTAACCAAGTAATGCAAACTTAAAGAAAACAAATAGCAGGGGAATCCTTCATCTGAAGTGTATCATCTTAAGTCTATATAAGTATATATTGCAAAAAATGTATGTTATGTTTAGAATTCACAAAACTCGTGTGTGTGTGTGTGTGTGTATTTTGTTTTTTTTTTTGTTTGTTTGTTTTTTTTAATTTTTTTTTTTCCAACGTTTATTTATTTTTGGGACAGAGAGAGACAGAGCATGAACGGGGGAGGGACAGAGAGAGAGGGAGACACAGAATCGGAAGCAGGCTCCAGGCTCTGAGCCATCAGCCCAGAGCCTGACGCGGGGCTCGAACTCACGGACTGTGAGATCGTGACCTGGCTGAAGTCGGACGCTTAACCGACTGCGCCACCCAGGCGCCCCAATGTGTGTGTATTTTGAAGTGGAGTTTAGATCTCAAAATTCAAGTCTAGTTTTTAAAATTTATGTAAATCAACGTTTATCCATATTCAATCAATTTGCAATAAGCTTAGTAATTCTCCTAACTTTATAGGCATGCTACTGACAGTAAACATATGTATCCCAATGCAAGACAGACAGAAAACACTACTCTTAATATTAAAAGCATTGTATTTGATATATAATTCCATTTCTAGCATGCTAGCAAGTTTCTGTGCTATAGATGTTGGAGTTTTAAAGTTCCTTCTAGGATGTGGACTGTCAATAAAACTTAAAAAAAAAGAAAGAAAAAACTCCAAACTACTTAAACTACTCAGTGCTAACAATTAAAGTAAGTAAAGAGCAATCAATACTTGGAATTTCATTTCAACATCTTAGATATTTCAACTCTTTTAACAAATGGGACATTATATACGGAATCTTAATTGCTAGTTTGCTAATATTAATGTTAACTAGATGTATTTGAGTCATGTTAATTCTCAATAGAATATCATTCTCTGCAAAATAATTCCAATGAAGAAAGGAAGTTTCATTTTTCAAATGTGGAGAGAAAACCTAAGTCCAGAAAAGAAATATCCAATTTGTTATATTTAAAATAATATATTGTATTTAAAATAAAAGAATTGAATCAGTTAGCATCATTGATTCCATAAATTTCTGTTGAATGCCCGATCAATACAGATATAAATACATAACACATAGGCACATGTGGATTAATTTAAAGTAATTTGCAATGTATATTTAAGTTATTTTATTTTTTTTTCAACATTTTTTATTTATTTTTGGGACAGAGAGAGACAGAGCATGAACAGGGGAGGGGCAGAGAGAGAGGGAGACACAGAATCGGAAACAGGCTCCAGGCTCCGAGCCATCGGCCCAGAGCCTGACGCGGGGCTCGAACTCACGGACCGCGAGATCGTGACCTGGCTGAAGTCGGACGCTTAACCGACTGCGCCACCCAGGCGCCCCTTTTTTTTTTTTTAAATTTTTTTTTTCAACATTTTTTATTTATTTAAGTTATTTTAAAAAACAATTGAGCAGTAGCCAGAATGAGGAAACATAATGTTGGTTCATTACATATTCCATGGTTACTGAAAGAAAAAAAAAAAAACTTTCTGGTTCTGAGGAGTATAAATGTTATTTGAACTAAGATCTACAAATAAACTGTCTAATTCCTGTTTCGTTGACATATTGGGGCAAAAGTGTTTAAATGACAACTTGTAGTAATACTTCTATAATATCACAGTGATGGAAAATATATGTATATATTAGTAAAATTAATAATTATTTAAACAGAATAAATACATGAATATTTGAAGAACACTAAGAGTGAAATCTTAGATTTCAGAACAGATTCCTTTAACATACACATCCATTTAGAAACTGTTTCTTAATTTGTTTTTCATTCTCTGAGTTTCTGCTTTAAATGTAGAATTAAATTTAGCAATATGTTATACTCTATGAATCAGTTTAACCAAATTTACCCTAAATAGCTTGTCTGCATTGTTTTGAAAATACAAAACACCAAGTTGAATAGCTATACCCTTTTCATTATGTAATATGTTCAGCTTCCTGATTTTGCTTTTGTTGTGGCCATGAACACAATGTTCTTCTTCCTTTTTTTTTTTTTTTTGCTTCATTTTCGCTCACTTGTCTAACAAAGGAAATAATGTGGTGTTTGAGGATGTGTATCTATCCCTGTGGGTATGTTGTCTCCATAACTGTTTATATCTTCTTATTACTGTGTCAATTTTCGTAGACAGATTGTAAATTCCTGAAGCTAGGATTTTTGTTTTATTATGAAACAATTTCTCTGATACCATTTATCATAACTTGCAATCCCTATCTATCCCTATTGAGTATATTAGGTACTCAATACATTCTGTTTCCAATATTTAAGTAGCGTCAGGGCCAGAAAATGTAGAAGACAACTTAAATTGAGAGCTCAAACCACTTTTTCAAAATTCTCTTTTGAAGCTTTAAGACCTTGTCAAATATACGACTTGACTATCTGTTTTTTCCCCTTGAGTTTCTGTTCATTGTGGTTAGCAGTCAATAGGAGGCAAACGACCTGCATAATCTATAAGCTACACAATAGAATTCTGCATTGCTTGGATTTATTTTAGCCAAGTTCTGAGTAACCCTTACCCACAGGAGGTATTTAGTAAAAGTTACTAAGATGGAATCACTGAGGGCTGGGCAGAATTTAAAGGCACTTGATAAGTAAGTCTTAAAGATTAAGAACATCTCAAATCTAAAGGGATTCCCATTCTTTGCAATCTTCTTAAAATTAAAACGGTATGTAATTATATTTCAAAAGATTTATCAGACATTGTCTATAAAACAGAATTGGATAATTGTTCATGTAATATTTTGTTATTTTGTTGTGACAACAAATGGTGAAAACCATTTTCCTGCTTTATATTTAAGTTTAAAGAATTAAAGGTAGAAATTGTGCTGTGTTTTTGTTTTTTTTTAAAGTAATTATGTTCAAGACAGGAACACATTTCTTCTTGTTATCACTTGTTACCACCCCTGTGGCCTGACCTAGAAATGAAAAGTTCCATAACTCCATTACATTAATTTAGAGAAAACCAGAATTAACTTATGAAAAGTGCAATACATGCTAAAGTAAGAATCACTGAGCAACTAATTACAAAATCAATGATACATCTTTTACCTAAAATTTTATACTTTGGAAGAGCAAGATGGATCTGTTGGTCTATGATGGCTTTCTGTATTTTTTGAGCCAATATTATGGTATAATTGGAGCACTTGACCTTGTTTCTAGATATTGAGAAATTTTGCTTCGAAAACTGTGTTGGGAAGAAAATGTCAACTATAAAATATATGGTAAATAAAACAACTTCCCTATTTCTTTTTTAAAATGTTTTATTTATTTTTGAGAGAGACAGCATGAGTGAGGGAGGGTCAGAGAGAGGGGGATAGAGGATCCCAAGCGGGGTCTGCGCTGACAGCAGGGAACCTGATGTAGGGTACATCTCAGGAATTGTGATATCATGACCTGAGCCAAAATCAAGAGTTGGATGTTTAAACGATTGAGCCATGCAGGCACCCCTATAGTCCCTGTGTTTTTAAGGTAATTGTACCCCGTGAGGTCAACAAAGATAGCTAGCTGTGAGACCTAAAAGACATAAGTCTTGTCGCTCTGATACATACACAAGAGTAATACCAGCATGATCTCCCTCCCTCTCTCAAAAAAAACCAAAACAACAACAACAACAAACGCTGTAAAAACCAGGGACAATAAGAAAAAGAAAAAAAAACACATCCTCAATAACAATAAATTTGGGAAACAGTGGCTTAAATAATGTTAGATGTCTTTAGCAAGACATTAAAAAAATAGGCTACTGTACTTGGGGATATTTGAAAAGTAGACATAATCTACAGTAGTAGACAGTACCTTTTAAACCTCTCTTTTTTTTTTTTTTTTTGCACCTGGCATTCCACAGAATACATTTTAAGAAATGCTATCTTAGTGAATTTTCCATGGTTCATGTTGGCACTCAATCTTGATGGTTAGGGATTGAATTTTGTCATTAAGCAGAAACTGGAACCATCTCTTAATAATAGATTTGAATTAACCAATCTCAAAAGACTGATCTATGAAATCAGAATGCCAAAAATTTAATTAAGAAGGAGAAATTTAACCACAAGGGAGACCAAATAACAATCCTCTGAGTAGTGTTCTCTCCCCGCCATAGGCGCACAGCATGGGAAAATAAATTATAATTAGGAGACTAGTTGGTGAACGTGAAAACAAAACAAAGTAAGGTAGAAACATCTAGGTTTAAAATGTGTAAATGCTACTGCACTGAAATAACCTAAGCTTGCCATTTCCACTAAAAAAGATATGCTGATCATTCACACCTTGGACACTTTTAATTATATTGCCAAACTTTTATCAGCCATTAACCTTTCTCATTTATGGGTGATTATTCTCCTCCCTTTCAGTGGAGCATTCTTTGTGTAGCTATGTTAATCCATTTGATGAGATAGCATTCTAGTCTTGTAGACTTGGGAACTTATTCACTCATATTGTCCCTTTAAGCTGATTTTGTGTACTTTGCTCCGATAAGTGAAGGCATAGTAACTTTGTTTTGGAATACACTGGATTAGTGGTACCAGAAAGTCTAATTATAATTTTCTAGGAAGAATATGAAGAGATGTAACTCAAGAGCCAGATGGAAATTAGAAATAAATATTTTGGAGTCTTCTATATACATACGGTTTGGGGAAAAATGAATGGGATTGTCTGTAGAAAGAATATGATAGAAATGTACAAATAATAGAATATTGGCAAATACATCAGGAAAGAAGACCATGGAGTATTCAAAAGTGAAAGAAGAAGGAAAATTGAGAGACGGTCATGCAGCATGGTATATATTATATATCTATATCTATATCTATATCTATCTATCTAATCAATGTCTCTATATATATGTATGTGCCTACATATATATATCATCTCTCTATTTTGCATATATAATCTCTATGTCTATCTTCACCCTACTTTCCCTCCTGCTTCTTTTATGTCTGGATTATTACAGAATATCACCTTAGGGCATCAGGTTGGACTAAGAAGACATCATGAGTTCACTAGGGTGAGGAGATACTTCTTTCTGCTTGGTGATTAGAAGTAGGACTAAATCCAGAAAACCCTAATGACTTCTCAGTGTATAGTTCCTTTTACGTTCTTAAATACAGTTTCAGTAATCACTCATTAAACTGGATTTTTGTTGCTCTAGCGAGGTTTCCTTTCCTCACATCAACATACCTTGGGGGAAATTGGTTGAAGAAATGAAGGGTAGAAATCTACATAGAAGTCAAGGAGTCTTCTGAAAGATATGGGATCGATATTGCCCTTTTATATTTTTAAGTGTATTTATTTTGAGAGAGAGGGTGGGGGAGGGGCAGAGAGAGAGGGAGAGAGAGAATCCCAAGCAGGCTCTGTACTGTCAGCTCAGAGCCCAACATGGGGCTTGAACTCCCAAATGGTGAGATCATGAACTGAGCTGAAATCAAGAGTTGGCTGCTTAACTGACTGAGCCATCCAAGCACTTTATATATATTGCCCCTTTCTTTTGTGATCCAGTAGTATTGAAAACTCTCTGGGAATTTGGCATATTCCTGATGGAGAACAGCTAGAGAAAAAACAATGTGATCTTGTGTTTTCAAAGGAATCACAACCTAAAAGGATCTGGATCCAAATTTAATCTAAGGACAAAGAGGTTCATGAGGTCCCCACAGACCTGCTGCCCCATCAGAGTGCTTGAGCTTT
Source organism: Neofelis nebulosa (assembly GCF_028018385.1). NCBI lineage: Eukaryota > Metazoa > Chordata > Mammalia > Carnivora > Felidae > Neofelis > Neofelis nebulosa. Next base: position 12,463,552 of record NC_080792.1, on the reverse strand, counting down.
GGGAACAATGGAGAAGAAGTGTGGGTGATCTAAAGATGTTCCAACTGGTCACGAAAGGATTATGAGAGGATGAGCCTTAAGACTGTAGCATGATGAGCAGATACTCTTCTTTCTGGTTGATGTTTGAAAGCAAGACCACATCCATGAGAAATCTTGGGGATGACAGCAGAATTGGGAGAGAGACACTCAACTATAAACAAATAAGAATTGAGCAATAACTCAGAGAAAGGAGAGAATTATGTTTATATCTTAGAAGAGATTCGTATGTTACAATAGCCTATGTTATGAAAGCACTCTAACAAGGAAGGCATATTTACTAAGACAATTTTTGTAGAATAGTCAGAAAAATGAGACCTGAGGAAAATATCCATCATTTGAGCATTTGAAAGTTAATGGCGTATTAAAAGACTTATTTGAATGGTCGCAACAGAGTCCTAGATTGTCAGAGATTAAGCAATTAGGATTTTGGAAGAAAGAACTGCTAAGCAGAGACTACTCTTTAGGTGAGTTTTTGGTGTTAATGAGATACGTGTTTTTAAAAAATGATTATTGCCTTTTAAAATGCAGAATAGACAATGGGAACTAATAATGTGGGTTTTTTTCCTAATAAATTCTACAATTAATTATTGAGCTTCTAGCATGCATTTAGCACTGTGCTATTTGCTAAGTGGAAATCTTAAAAGAAAGAAAATGCATGAAAATGGTTGATGAAACCAGTTCCTAAGAAAGCAAAATGGAATGGAATCAAGTTGGCATTCTAAGAATTTCTAGATAGGCATGAAGTCCACTTGAATTTAGAAATTGGAAACATTACAGTAAATGGAAATAATGTGGGCCTTAAAATCAGATTTATTTGAATACTGCTTTGGTAGATCTTTATAATAGAGTAGGGATTTCCCAGGCCAAAGATGGATTCTCAGGACCAAGATAAAGGAAGAGTGGTATAAATTTCATCTAACTGATTTAAAAATAGTCCAATTGTTACTGTTCTAGTAGCTGTGAGAATTATGGAGCAAAATGCCTCTACTTAAAAAAAAGTATCAGTCAATCATTAACTTTTAAAACTTATAAGAAAGTATTAAGTTTATATTCAAGAACTTATAAATAAAATTGTGAGTTTTGCATGCTATGGTAGGCCAATGTGCATTGTCTTTATCTCATTATTGAATTACTAAACTATATAACTTTGTAATGTCATCATTACAAGATTGAAATGTACCCTAAGCATTTGTTCAACTGCCTTTTATAGATACAAAAAGTAGAGGGGCGCCTGGGTGGCGCAGTCGGTTAAGCGTCCGACTTCAGCCAGGTCACGATCTCGCGGTCCGTGAGTTCGAGCCCCGCGTCAGGCTCTGGGCTGATGGCTCGGAGCCTGGAGCCTGTTTCCGATTCTGTGTCTCCCTCTCTCTCTGCCCCTCCCCCGTTCATGCTCTGTCTCTCTCTGTCCCAAAAATAAATAAAAAACGTTGAAAAAAAAAATTAAAAAAAAAAAAAAAAAAAAAAAAAAAAAAAAGTAGAGTCCTAAAACATGGACTAGTTTCTTCTACCATATTCAGTTTGAAAGAATTTGTGGCAAATTTAGATTTGTAATTCAGTGCCCAGGGTTCCAGACCACCCTGTTTTACTGAAGTGAACTACAAGGTTTTAATGTATGCAATTATTTTTCTTTAGTGTATAACAGTAAATTGTTATTTTCTACAATTTCTGGAGGAGTTATAGATTATGTATAAAGGAGAATCATTATTTGTGTGGACTTCCTTGTTTATTTGTGATGATTTTTATATTCTCATATCTAAAACATTTTTTTCAGAATGCATGATAACATGAAAAGCATGGTTATTTCTTTCTTAACCAGTTTTCATACATTATTATAGTATCTCTTCAAAATTCTGGAACTACAGTTGAATCCTGTCAGACATAAATGAACAAGCTCAAGTGAATGCTTTAGTCTCCTTCAAGCATCGAATTAGATTATCCCTGTCTGCAACTTTTAATTCAAATGGAAAAAAAAACACATCTCCACAGGAGATGTGACCCTATTGTTAATAGTAGACGCATCTGATTCTGGCACAACTGTACGAACATTTCTCACATTATACTTAAAATATTGACTTTGTAAGATATATAGCAGTTTTTTAAGCTATACATTTGTGCCAATTTCCAATTAAACACCTATGAGAGGGAAGAGTCAATTTCAAGTCAGACAGTCTTTTAGAATGGACAAGTCTATAGTTATGACCTTGATTGCCCAGTAATTCAATAATGGAAGATGTAATTTCTCTGTGGCCATTTTATTTTTATGTTTCTTTTCTGTATAAATATAGAAAGAAAGAGGAATTTTCACCTGAAATGTTATCTGTGGTATGTACAGAAAGAATATCAAATAATTTAGGTAAACATTTCAGCGGAGACTTTAACCCATGCTGTCCATTTGTTTACACTCGGAGATGTGATTATTGCGTTGCTTTACCAGTTCAGAATGCATCACGAGCTTCTGACCATTTCAGCATGCATACCTGTAGTGATAACTAGAGTGTTGTTCAGAACTGAATTTAAACTCTGAAAACGAAGAATTGTGAAACCCAATTTTAGAGTTCACATAGTTAGCCTTGTGCTTCCATTTTCATTGTATAAATATATATTTTCCCCATTGACTGGTTCTTTCTAGAGTTTGCACCAAATTTAAATCAGGCTACATTTAAATATCACATTATGGCAGCCCTTGAATAAGTGTACATACATTTTTTACTGATATACATATGTCATTTAATTTTAAGGAGCACGTGTGTGTGTGTGTGTGTGTGAGAGAGAGAGAGAGAGAGAGAGGGAGAGAAAGAAAATTTCATAGACACTTACCTTACCCTGCATGAAATAGACTACCCCAGGTATAAAAATGAGTGTGATCCAACAATATTTATAGTAATTTATGGCTATTTTTACCTACTTAAAAATATTTTTATGATGATATACTATAAATAAGGCCTGTGAAACAGGTTTACTTGGTGTTAAAGGACCAATAGTGACAAATTTTCTTTTGTTTGAATACTTACAGGAGGAATTAAAATTGAAGCAATCATTGCACACCTACTGTGGTCCAATCCTTATGCCACTTAATCTTCACAATTGTGTTAAGTCGGCTTTACTTCCACATTTTAAGGAGGCAAGTCTGAGAATGAGATAAGTAAACCAACTTGCTTTGAGACGTCAAAATGAGTGATGTGACCTACAATCCAAACCCATGTCTGTTTGACTAATGGATCACTTCAGTATATTTAAGGTGTTTTATATGCTGTCACTTGATGATTCAGTGCAGGGAGTCTATTTCCTTCTATTCTTTGTTTTTTGTACTTTTACAGAGAAGCAGTTGCTTAGTTATTTCTGTAAACCCTGTAAAACTTCTTAAAACTTGAAACAAGATTAGGTATACTCTTTTTGCTTTGGTAGGCAAAATGATGAGGGACATAAGTTGGTTTTCATAATGAATGCTTTTGAATGGAAACAGAGAAAACCAAGAACAAAGCAATTAGAAACAGTGAAAAAGTGTCAAGGCCAAGAGAAAAGTGAAAACAGCAATGTTTATTAGCTCGAGGTTCTGGCAGAGGCGTTGGGAGGCATGCAGCTGAATACTGCTCTGCTTCATCTACATTGTTGCTTTTCTAAGAGGGATCTGCAAGACGGAATACTTTGTGCCTGCTGACGTCCACTGTGCAAACCCCCTTGTTTTATTTTGGAAGAGACAGATGTAGAGATCTGACTTCTGAGGCCAATGAAAGAAGAAAGATCCTATTAAAATCCTGCACACCGGTGCAAAACTCAAGGCTTTGTCAAAGTTTTCTTACTCAAGAAACTATACAGTACTTCCACAGGGAAACAAAAAAATCTGGCAAGCATCACACACACACACACACACACACACACACACACACACACACACACAAAGCTGTCATTATCAAAAGACACTTTAATTTAAAGTATGTGAATACAGGTTTTTAGTCCGGAAGATGGCGGCGTAGGAGGACGCTGGGCTCACCGCGCGTCCTGCTGATCACTTAGATTCCACCTACACCTGCCTAAAGAACCCAGAAAACCGCCAGAGGATTAGCAGAACGGAGTCTCCGGAGCCAAGCGCAGACGAGAGGCCCACTGAAGAGGGTAGGAAGGGCGGCGAGGCAGTGCGCGCTCCACGGACTGGCGGGAGGGAGCCGGGGCGGAGGGGCGGCTCGCCGGCCAAGCAGAGCCCCCGAGTCGGGCTGGCAAAAGCGGAGGGGCCGGACGGACTGTGTTCCGACAGCAAGCGCTACTTAGCGTCTGGGAGGTCAGAAGCTAACAGCTCTGCTCAGAAAGCGGGAAGGCTGGAGGACAAAGGGAGGGAGAGCTGCTGAGCCCCCGGACGGCAGAGCTCAGCTTGGCGGGGAACAAAGGCGCTCGCCAGCGCCATCTCCCCCGCCCATCCCCCAGCCAAAATCCCAAAGAGAACCAGTTCCCGCCAGGGAACTTGCTCGCTCCGCGCAAACACCCAACTCTGTGCTTCTGTGGAGCCAAACCTCCGGCAGCGGATCTGACTCCCTCCCGCTGCCACAGGGCGCCTCCTGAAGTGGATCACCTAAGGAGAAGCGAGCTAAGCCTGCCCCTCCCGCCCCCGTGCACCTTGCCTACCCACCCCAGCTAATACGCCAGCTCCCCAGCACCACAAGCCTGGCAGTGTGCAAGTAGACCAAACGGGCCACACCACCCCACAGTGAATCCCGCCCCTAGGAGAGGGGAAGAGAAGGCACACACCAGTCTGACTGTGGCCCCAGCGGTGGGCTGGGGGCAGACATCAGGTCGGACTGCGGCCCCGCCCACCAACTCCAGTTATACACCACAGCACGGGGGAAGTGCCCTGCAGGTCCTCACCGCTCCAGGGACTATCCAAAATGACCAAACGGAAGAATTCCCCTCAGAAGAATCTCCAGGAAATAACAACAGCTAATGAACTGATCAAAAAGGATTTAAATAATATAACAGAAAGTGAATTTAGAATAATAGTCATAAAATTAATCGCTGGGCTTGAAAACAGTATACAGGACAGCAGAGAATCTCTTGCTACAGAGATCAAGGGACTAAGGAACAGTCACGAGGAGCTGAAAAATGCTTTAAACGAAATGCAAAACAAAATGGAAACCACGACGGCTCGGATTGAAGAGGCAGAGGAGAGAATAGGTGAACTAGAAGATAAAGTTATGGAGAAAGAGGAAGCTGAAAGAAAGAGAGATAAAAAAATCCAGGAGTATGAGGGGAAAATTAGAGAACTAAGTGATACACTAAAAAGAAATAATATACGCATAATTGGTATCCCAGAGGAGGAAGAGAGAGGGAAAGGTGCTGAAGGGGTACTTGAAGAAATTATAGCTGAGAACTTCCCTGAACTGGGGAAGGAAAAAGGCATTGAAATCCAAGAGGCACAGAGAACTCCCTTCAGACGTAACTTGAATCGATCTTCTGCACGACATATCATAGTGAAACTGGCAAAATACAAGGATAAAGAGAAAATTCTGAAAGCAGCAAGGGATAAACGTGCCCTCACATATAAAGGGAGACCTATAAGACTCGTGACTGATCTCTCCTTTGAAACTTGGCAGGCCAGAAAGGCTTGGCACGACATCTTCAGTGTGCTAAACAGAAAAAATATGCAGCCGAGAATCTTTTATCCAGCAAGTCTGTCATTTAGAATAGAAGGAGAGATAAAGGTCTTCCCAAACAAACAAAAACTGAAGGAATTTGTCACCACGAAACCAGCCCTACAAGAGATCCTAAGGGGGATCCTGTGAGACAAAGTACCAGAGACATCACTACAAGCATAAAACATACAGACATCACAATGACTCTAAACCCGTATCTTTCTATAATAACACTGAATGTAAATGGATTAAATGCGCCAACCAAAAGACATAGGGTATCAGAATGGATAAAAAAACAAGACCCATCTATTTGCTGTCTACAAGAGACTCATTTGAGATCTGAGGACACCTTTAGATTGAGAGTGAGGGGATGGAGAACTATTTATCATGCTACTGGAAGCCAAAAGAAAGCTGGAGTAGCCATACTTATATCAGACAAACTAGACTTTAAATTAAAGGCTGTAACAAGAGATGAAGAAGGGCATTATATAATAATTACAGGGTCTATCCATCAGGAAGAGCTAACAATTATAAATGTCTATGCGCCAAATACCGGAGCCCCCAGATATATAAAACAGTTACTCATAAACATAAGCAACCTTATTGATAAGAATGTGGTCATTGCAGGGGACTTTAACACCCCACTTACAGAAATGGATAGATCATCTAGACACACAGTCAATAAAGAAACAAGGGCCCTGAATGATACATTGGATCAGATGGACTTGACAGATATATTTAGAACTCTGCATCCCAAAGCAACAGAATATACTTTCTTCTCGAGTGCACATGGAACATTCTCCAAGATAGATCATATACTGGGTCACAAAACAGCCCTTCATAAGTTTACAAGAATTGAAATTATACCATGCATACTTTCAGACCACAATGCTATGAAGCTTGAAATCAACCACAGGAAAAAGTCTGGAAAACCTCCAAAAGCATGGAGGTTAAAGAACACCCTACTAACGAATGAGTGGGTCAACCAGGCAATTAGAGAAGAAATTAAAAAATATATGGAAACAAACGAAAATGAAAATACAACAATCCAAACGCTTTGGAACGCAGCGAAGGCAGTCCTGAGAGGAAAATACATTGCAATCCAGGCCTATCTCAAGAAACAAGAAAAATCCCAAATACAAAATCTAACAGCACACCTAAAGGAAATAGAAGCAGAACAGCAAAGGCAGCCTAAACCCAGCAGAAGAAGAGAAATCATAAAGATCAGAGCAGAAATAAACAATATAGAATCTAAAAAAACTGTAGAGCAGATCAACGAAACCAAGAGTTGGTTTTTTGAAAAAATAAACAAAATTGACAAACCTCTAGCCAGGCTTCTCAAAAAGAAAAGGGAGATGACCCAAATAGATAAAATCATGAATGAAAATGGAATTATTACAACCAATCCCTCAGAGATACAAACAATTATCAGGGAATACTATGAAAAATTATATGCCAACAAATTGGACAACCTGGAAGAAATGGACAAATTCCTAAACACCCACACTCTTCCAAAACTCAATCAGGAGGAAATAGAAAGCTTGAACAGACCCATAACCAGCGAAGAAATTGAATCGGTTATCCAAAATCTCCCAACAAATAAGAGTCCAGGACCAGTTGGCTTCCCAGGGGAGTTCTACCAGACGTTTAAAGCAGAGATAATACCTATCCTTCTCAAGCTATTCCAAGAAATAGAAAGGGAAGGAAAACTTCCAGACTCATTCTATGAAGCCAGTATTACTTTGATTCCTAAACCAGACAGAGACCCAGTAAAAAAAGAGAACTACAGGCCAATATCCCTGATGAATATGGATGCAAAAATTCTCAATAAGATACTAGCAAATCGAATTCAACAGCATATAAAAAGAATTATTCACCATGATCAAGTGGGATTCATTCCTGGGATGCAGGGCTGGTTCAACATTCGCAAATCGATCAACGTGATACATCACATTAACAAAAAAAAGAGAAGAACCATATGATCCTGTCAATCGATGCAGAAAAGGCCTTTGACAAAATCCAGCACCCTTTCTTAATAAAAACCCTTGAGAAAGTCGGGATAGAAGGAACATACTTAAAGATCATAAAAGCCATTTATGAAAAGCCCACAGCTAACATCATCCTCAATGGGGAAAAACTGAGAGCTTTTTCCCTGAGATCAGGAACACGACAGGGATGCCCACTCTCACCGCTGCTGTTTAATATAGTGCTGGAAGTTCTAGCATCAGCAATCAGACAACAAAAGGAAATCAAAGGCATCCAAATTGGCAAAGATGAAGTCAAGCTTTCGCTTTTTGCAGATGACATGATATTATACATGGAAAATCCGATAGACTCCACCAAAAGTCTGCTAGAACTGATACATGAATTCAGCAAAGTTGCCGGATACAAAATCAATGTACAGAAATCAGTTGCATTCTTATACACTAACAATGAAGCAACAGAAAGACAAATAAAGAAACTGATCCCATTCACAATTGCACCAAGAAGCATAAAATACCTAGGAATAAATCTAACCAAAGATGTAAAAGATCTGTATGCTGAAAACTATAGAAAGCTTATGCAGGTAATTGAAGAAGATATAAAGAAATGGAAAGACATTCCGTGCTCATGGATTGGAAGAATAAATATTGTCAAAATGTCAATACTACCCAAAGCTATCTACACATTCAATGCAATCCCAATCAAAATTGCACCAGCATTCTTCTCGAAACTAGAACAAGCAATCCTAAAATTCATATGGAACCACAAAAGGCCCCGAATAGCCAAAGTAATTTTGAAGAAGAAGACCAAAGCAGGAGGCATCACAATCCCAGACTTTAGCCTCTACTACAAAGCTGTCATCATCAAGACAGCATGGTATTGGCATAAAAACAGACACATAGACCAATGGAATCGAATAGAAACCCCAGAACTAGACCCACAAACGTATGGCCAACTCATTTTTGACAAAGCAGGAAAGAACATCCAATGGAAAAAAGACAGTCTCTTTAACAAATGGTGCTGGGAGAACTGGACAGCAACATGCAGAAGGTTGAAACTAGACCACTTTCTCACACCATTCACAAAAATAAACTCAAAATGGATAAAGGACCTGAATGTGAGACAGGAAACCATCAAAACCTTAGAGGAGAAAGCAGGAAAAGACCTCTCTGACCTCAGCCATAGCAATCTCTTACTCGGCACATCCCCAAAGGCAAGGGAATTAAAAGCAAAAGTGAATTACTGGGACCTTATGAAGATAAAAAGCTTCTGCACAGCAAAGGAAACAACCAACAAAACTAAAAGGCAACCAACGGAATGGGAAAAGATATTTGCAAATGACACATCGGACAAAGGGCTAGTATCCAAAATCTATAAAGAGCTCATCAAACTCCACACCCGAAAAACAAATAACCCAGTGAAGAAATGGGCAGAAAACATGAATAGACACTTCTCTAAAGAAGACATCCGGATGGCTAACAGGCACATGAAAAGATGTTCAACGTCGCTCCTCATCAGGGAAATACAAATCAAAACCACACTCAGATACCACCTCACACCAGTCAGAGTGGCCAAAATGAAGAAATCAGGAGACTATAGATGCTGGAGAGGATGTGGAGAGACGGGAACCCTCTTGCACTGTTGGTGGGAATGCAAATTGGTGCAGCCGCTCTGGAAAGCAGTGTGGAGGTTCCTCAGAAAATTAAAAATAGACCTACCCTATGACCCAGCAATAGCACTGCTAGGAATTTATCCAAGGGATACAGGAGTACTGATGCATAGGGGCACTTGTACCCCAATGTTTATAGCAGCACTCTCAACAATCGCCAAATTATGGAAAGAGCCTAAATGTCCATCAACTGATGAATGGATAAAGAAATTGTGGTTTATATACACAATGGAATACTACGTGGCAATGAGAAAGAATGAAATATGGCCTTTTGTAGCAACGTGGATGGAACTGGAGAGTGTGATGCTAAGTGAAATAAGCCATACAGAGAAAGACAGATACCATATGGTTTCACTCTTATGTGGATCCTGAGAAACGTAACAGAAACCCATGGGGGAGGGGAAAGGAAAAAAAAAAAAAGAGGTTAGAATGGGAGAGAGCCAAAGCATAAGAGACTGTTAAAAACTGAGAACAAACAGGGTTGATGGGGGGTGGGAGGGAGGGCAGGGTGGGTGATGGGTATTGAGGAGGGCACCTTTTGGGATGAGCACTGGGTGTTGTATGGAAACCAATTTGACAGTAAATTTCGTATATTAAAAAATAAAAAATAAAAAATAAAAAAATAAAAAAAAAAAATAAATAAATATAAAGGATAAAAATGTAAAAAAAAATAAAATAAAATAAAGTATGTGAATACATGCGCCATGAACTCCCAATAAAGGAAAGGTGTTAGGAAGTCACCTGAAAGCTGTTACTCTTTTCATACTTCTCACGTGGCTGTGAAATTTTCCTTGTTGATGGCAGCTACTGCTCACCTGCCTAAAATTGGTCTTTAAAATGACTTTGTGCTTTAATGCAGACGAAAAAATCCTTCATTCTGGTGATCACTTCCAAAGCCCCAGAAACGGCGCCATCAATCACACGTAGGGCCTGATGGATGTGTCAGGCGATAAGCAGAGCAAGAGCTGTTTCAAGGCCACTGACTCGGAATCTGCAATCTGACTTGATTCCTTGAAAGCCTGTGGCTTTGGGGTAAACTAAGGGTCAGCGAGTGTCCTCTTCTGCACGGATCATTTGAAACACCAAAAAAAGCAAGTGAGGAAGATTGAATATTGATTTAGAAAGTACTTTTAGGTTATTAATGATACTAATAATTCCAATAATGAAAAAATGAAATTTCATTTAATGAAAGCATTTGAACTTTATTTTTTTCCAAATACCTTTATCATGATACATTTGACAACTTGCATAAAATCAACAAAATCCCTGAAAAACATTGTCCAAATTTTCAGATACTCTAGTAGACTTTTATATATACTTGTAATAAAAATTATATTTATTTAAGGCCTAAGATATGATATGATATACATAGCAAAATGATTACTATACTCAGGTTATAACGTATCATCTCCTCACAAACTTACCTTTTCTTTTTGTGATGAGTGCTTCTAAAGCCTATTCTTTAAGCATTTTCCCTGTATTCAATCCAGTATTAACAATAGTCATCATGCCTGTACATTAGATCTATAGACTTATCCATCCTACATAACCATGTGTTGGTGCCCTTTGGCCAATATCTTCCTATTCCCTTCTCCCCGAGCCCCTGTTAACCACTGTTCTACTCTGCTTCTAGGCGTTTGACATTCTTTTTTCTTTAAATGCCACGTATAAGTGAGATGATACAGTGTTTACCTTTTTCTGTCTGGTCTATTTCACATAGCATAATGTCCTCTGAGTTCATCCATACTATTTCAAATGGCAAGATTTCCTTCTTTCTCATGGCCGAATAATATTCTATTGTGTATAATATCATATTGTATGCCATACCTCTTCTTTATCTATTCATCTGCAGAAGGACAGCTGGGTTGTTTCCCTATCTTGGCTGTTGTGACTAATGCTACAAATGTACACAGTAGTGCCAATATTTCATAGAGGTACTGATTTTATTGTTGTTGAGTTTATTACAAAGAATTTCCAAGAAGGACATCGTATTCATTGATAAGTAGTTCGCTGAATTCTTTTTTTTAACTTTATTTATTTATTTTTGGGGGTGGGGGGGTTGAGGACCAGAGAGAGGGAGAGAGAATTCCAAGCAGGCTGTGCACTATCAGTGCACAGAGCCCGATGTAGGGCTCTGTCTCATAAAGCCTGAGATCACTACCTGAGCCCAAATCAAGAGTCAGCTGCTTACCGATTGAGCCACCCAGGCACCCCAGTAGTTCACTGAATTCTTTATTGTTTCTATGAACAGTGGTAGAAAGACGACACCTGTTTACATTGTCATAGACTTGGGTTTAGAGATAAATTAAGCCAAGAGTAAAGAATAAGCAAAATTCAAAATGAACAAAAGAAAAAGCGACAACAAAAAATATTTATGAAAGCAACATTTTGAGTTTGAAAAATCTAGGCCAATGGAAATATCAAAACTATTACTTAAATTAGCCATTTTAGTTTTCATTTTTTAATTTATGGACACCTTTGATATTTTGAATCACATTTTCTAATACACTCAATAACTGTTTCTATTGCTTGACTTTTTCTGGCTTTAACTTAGCTTCGCCACTTCATTAAAAAAATATTTATTTCATGACTTGTACGCATCAGACACTAAAAATTATATTTTCATTTCTGAGGCTGAATGACCAAATACTAGGTTTCTTGTTTATAAAATACTGCTATGGAGAGATCAATCAGAATTTAATATTACAGACATATTTTGACAACAAAAGAATCCAGTCATTAAGACTGACAACCCCTGTTGTTACTGAATCCAGGTGAATCAATACGAAATTTTACATCCAACTTAGAGAAAGAGCAATAGCCTTTAAATTAGTCCTCCACATGAAGAAGTAATTAGGTGCTCACTTCTGGAGAGGTCGAACCATCACCAATTGTACAAATGCCTGCTTCTGAAGCTGTATTCATCAACGTAGTAATGAGCTGTTGAAATAGCAATGCAGAGCAAATCGACAATGCAGGGAACTAATTGGCTCATGGATACTTTTAGCTATCCTGCTGTTACAGAGACAGACACTCTTGCGAAGGATGGACATTTTGAATTCTGTTGTTGGAAACATGGTGCTCTGTTCAGGGATCTTACACTCAATGGATTTCTGAAGTCTTGAATTCTAGATCTCCTTATGTTTTTGAGCATTTTAAACACAATGCCCGTAAGACTTTCTTAGCGTTATCCCCAGGTGTTTTTTTTTTTTTCTTTTCTTTTCTAAATAAAGCAGGTCTTTTGGAGTTTCACGCTTATAGAAGACCTTGTCACAGAATGATCTCGTCTGTTTTGTCCTCTGCTGTGAAGTTAGCTAACAGAACCTACCTGGAGAGTTAGCTCTCCACTGCATGGCCCCAGACCAGTCTAACAACCCTGACAAGCCATCCTATAAATATAGGTCATCTAGTAAGAGTTCAGAGAGAAAAGAACAATAACATTTCTGCATCATTCGTGGAGAACGATGAGAGAATTCGTGCGCATCGTGTGTTCACCTTAAAGTGCACACAGCTCTGATGGTGGCTAGATACAAAACTCTGCATCATCATTGCTAGAACATGTGTTGATAACAAGTGACAGCAGTTTTGTTTCTGCATTCTGTCTTGAAGTACCTAATCTGGTCACATAGATGTAAATTCTATGGGATGGGTAGGTTTTAATAGTAATTTATTTCCTTGCGGTTGAGCACTTAGAAACCAGCCTGCTAAGGACTAGATCCTTGTATGCATGACTTCTAGTCTATTTGACATTCCTATGTCCCTTCCTTTTGAATCTAGATGTCCTTGGTACCAGTTACCTCTGTTTAGGAATCATATCATTGCTCCCTATCATTTATCTCATACTCTTCCCCCCACACCGACTTCCTAGTTTTGAAGTTCTTTCCCTTATTAGTGTCTAGAATTTTCTTTCCCTTATTAGTGTCTAGAATGATTTCACAAACATTTACTCACCAATACATTATGATATGCTCTGCGTGCTACAGGCTGAAAATCAGTTCTATAGAGCACAGTCACAGTGCTTGGGAAGTGCATAGCTTTGTTTTCTAAATGCAAGAATGACATAAACCAGTGGTTATTCTCCAAGAGTTTCTAAATTTTCACATAGGGGGTCATTAATACACATTCTAGTTTAATGGATTAATGCCCTTCTGCACTGCCAAGAAGAATGACTTCCTGTACAAACGTTCTGATCTCCAGCTTAACCCTGATAACATGGTCTTCCTGGGCTTTGCAGATTTGATGCATTTGGCCATTGTCCAACGCCTAGATAGGTCATTATGGCTTGTGTATAATTGGAATATTTAATACAGCTAAAAGTGATTCAATAACAACATGATGTTACATGTCCCTATTAAACCTTGATGTAGCCTCATATTAACACGTTTCTTGTCATTTTTCCTTTGCATTCTATAGCAATAATCTGCCATGGTTTATTCTGCTTATTAATTATGCTAGTTGCTGATTTGATGAATGCTGAAATGGATTGAAGATTAGAATAGGGAGAAAATTAAATAATTGGAGAACCAACCACAAAAGATCCTTTTGAATTTCACTAATTAGCAAAACTCTATATGCTTTACAATCAATTATGTTTCACAACTCAAAGTCATGTTTGTCACAGTATTTTTAACAAATAGGTCTTGGTTACAAGATAATAAAAAAAGTAAAATTAGAAATAATTTCTATGTAGAATTCATATCTCTTGACTGTTTTCATCTCTAATCAGTTAAATTCTAATTTGTTGAGTTGCATATTATAGTGAAAACATTGTCACTTTAGAGATTTCTCATTTCTTCTTTTCAATCGTTTTACTCTCTATAGTTTTAACTTGTGTCTAAGTCTCTAAAACCAAGACCTTGTATTATTTAAAAATAGTTTTTATGAATCAGTGGGACTCTTCATTCATGAACTGACAATATGTAAGTTAGGTTCAAGTCAAAGAAAAAGAATCACAGTAGATGGGAAAGATAAAGGGGAATTAAATTAGCATATATTATGAAACTTGAGCATAAAGTATAATGTTGGTGCAGAGAGACCCAGATGATGGCATTCTCTTGCTTATTGCAGCTGAATACTGTTAATAATAATAGTGGTAGTAAATAATACTGATATTACCTACCTACTTCCCTATGTGCTTACCTACCTATGTGCCAACCCACAGACAAGAAAAGCCTTGCAAACATTAGCATCAAATTTGTTTTCTCTGATAAGAACCCCTTTCCTTCTTTGTGCTTTGGAGTATATCTTTAGATGGGTTGAATAATAACCAATGAAACAATAACAAAAACAATAATGGCAGCAAAGGTTTTGATTTATTGTTGTGGCAAAGAGGTCACTAATTACAAAATGCATTATTTCTTTCCCTTACTATCAATAGTAAGCTTAGATTCATTTATATTTTCAGGTGTAAAATAAGCAATATATCAGTGCAAGGGAGTCTTTTAAAGACAGATTTACATAACACTGGAGTAAAATTAACTTCTCCACAAAAGAACAAGGTTGAATTGACATGAAATGAATTAAAAACTCTGCTTCCTGGCTTTCTCCTGGCAGCAGTTTGCCAAAAATCTGCCTGGAAAAGTATTGTAATCTGCTTGGTTCCTAGAAAGGCTGTATAGCTAGGATGTAAATATGTTTATATTACGGAGTTTTAGCAAGAAACAAGTATAAGATGGTTAGGATCGCCCTTACTTTTTGCTTCTGGGCCGCAGAGGGAAAGCCCAGCTGTAATCACCTGCCTTAGTCTCCAGAGTCTAACTACAAACCTGTAAGGTCTGCAAGTCTGTCATCATTGATGAACTGAATTACCAGAGATGATCAAGGCGTTTGTGAGTTTAAGATAGTAGAGATCGAAGCCATAGAGATTCCATTTTAATTTTTGAAATCACATTTTCAGTAATTTCTGTAGCCCCTTTTAAAGACATTACATCTTAACTGAATTTACCTCTTTTATAGAAGAGTGTAGCAATTATTTGGTTTCCCCCAAACTATCTCTTCAGTGACCAGATAAACTCTCATAACCAGCTAAATTAACAGAGTTATTGGTAACATTTACACAGGACACAAAGTTCAGCTTTCTTTATGTTGTTTCATGAATGAAGTGCATCCTTTTACGTTAGATGAGACCTTCCATCCCATAACAGCATCTACTGGATATGCATCATCTTGAAAATTACATATACTTTTTAAAAGTTTATTTATTTTTGAGAAAGACGGACAGAGAGAGAGAGAGAGAGAGAGAGAGAGAGCGTGTGCAAGTGGGGGAAGGGCAGAGAGAAGGAGAGAATGAGAATCCCAAGAAGGCTCCACACTGGCAGTGCAGATCACAATGCAGGGTTTGAACTCACAAGCCATGACATCATGCCCCAACCTGAAATCAAGAGTCGGACACCTAACTGACTGAGCCCCTCGTGTGCCCTAAAAATTACATATTACTGATGTCTACTTAGGATGATTCCAAACATGAAATAGAAAACAAAAAGGCAGGTGGCAGATGCTATTATTTTCATTATATTTATTTTTATATTATTATATAGTATTATATTATTATATTTTATTATGTTTATTATATAGTTTTATTAACCTATGATTATGAATTAGAATAAGTGGAAAATAAATATTAGGATGATGGAACTGGAAAGAATCCGGCCTTTTATAATAGGTACGCATTTGGGTTCTTTCCTACAGAGGCAGCTCTACTTTGTGATGTCTGATTTCTTGGTTGAGCTTAGTCATGGGAATACCTGGATTTTCCTAAAGTGAAGGCAGAGGGGGAAACTCTTCTTTCACATAGAAATGAATATTGCACCAAAATTTTTCATGCATCAGTGAACACATCTCTCTCAGTAAAATATCAAATTCACTTTTTCCATTGCTTATGCTGTGACTCCTATATTTCAGTTCTACTAAGATATACTTCTGTGAGCGCTATGATTAATTCTGTTATGTTTATGAATGCCATTCTTCATTTAAAATATTCACTAGGTTGGCAGGCAAGATGTTAAGTCAGAGTTTTCTTTGTTTCAGTGTTAGCACCCTTCCTGCAATTCCATTTTGCTTCCCTTAAGAGAAAAACATTAGTCATATCTGATAGCTCTCATACTGGACCATGATGCCTAATCCAGCATAGCAAGTGACATGTTCAGTTAAACCTGCTTAATCCTGCTTTTATCATATCACTCAAAGCAAACCTACTGAGTGAACTTAAGTAGGTTAGTATTACATAAGATCTCTCTTTACTTTCTGGCATCTGAATAGAGATGACTCATACAAAATATTTAGAAAACAGAATAGAGTCTGTCATATTAATAGACTACCCGTGTACCACACAAAACAGAAATAGTTTTAAGCCTTTCCAAGGAGATTGGAAGCTGAATAGAGTTAGTGGTTCTATAGGCCAAGAAGATCAATTCTTTGATTTGACTGGTTTATATAGGAAGTCGCCTCTGGATCTTTGAACCTCTGTATCCTTTGTGAATGACTATGGAGCTCAAGAAGGTTGACTGTGATAAGAGGAATGGGGAAGAAGAGTCCTCATGAATATGTGCTTTCTGTTTTCACTCTAGGAGTATCATGATATTTTGAAAAATCATTATTCATGGCAGAATTTATTTTGATGTAGTAGCAAGAGTAGCACACATATGTAAATAAATCCCACAGCTACTGCTATGACATTTAAGGAAACTTCTTACAGGCATTTTCAATAGTTAATATATGTAGATCAAAACTTAGTATGTGCTGGGCAGCCTTCCAAGTATCTTACAAATATTAAACAGAGGATATGTGATAATTTCATAAGAATGGTCTACATTAGATAGTTCAAGCAATATAATCATGACAATAATAATGAAGAGGATGACGGTGGTGATAGTAATTACAATAAAATACTTATTTCCAATAAAAACTATATTTGTTAAGTGTATTTGCTTAAACTTAATTACTTACATTTAATCTTAATGCAGTGAATCTCAACCCCTTTCCATAGCCTATTTGTGAGAAGTGAGTTCAGCCTTCGTTCCAGGAATGATGTAAGGGAAATTTAACTACACCTTCTAGAGGAAGGCACATTAAAGAACTGTGGATAGATCTTAAAACCATCACCATAATTAATACCTATAATTTTCAGCATTTATTATGTTTCGAGTACTCTACTAAATGCTTTGTCTGTAATTTATAATTTAATTTTCACAACAGGCATTTTGTCTTTTTTTTTTAGCCTCTCTAGTTTGTTCAAAATATTTTATCCCTAAAATTTATGAACCATCTCTTTTCCAGCAATTATCTCTGCACACCACACATTTTACCCATACCTGACTGCATGCACCTTCCTTTCTCTGATTCTGTGTCTAGTCCAAAGTCAATAAACTTGATCTACTCATATTCATTATGCATCTTGATCCTAATCATGGAAAAAAATTAAAAGCCCTACAGCCCATCTGTAACAAAAGCAAAAGCAAAACCAATAAAGCATCGTCACCTGCCTGCCCTTTACCACCTTACGACAATACCTGCACTTTAGACTTCCCTGCCTTCTGTCCTCCGCCTCCTAATACCTGTTTATACTCACACCCTTTGCTCCCTTAACATCCTTATACATATTGCATCCTTATATACTCCCTTATATATACTGCACTCTGACTTCCATCTCCACGATGTCACAAATTGTCTCTTGTCTTGTATTTCTTATTTCCAAAGCAACAGATCAAGCCTCAGCATTTTATTTCAACTTCTAGGGGCATTTTGCAGCTTATCATTCTCTCCTGAAATGACATTTTCCCCCTTGGCTTACACAATGCTCCCTTCCTTACTTTCACATCTCTTCTGCCTGTCGCAGTGCCCAGTCTATTAAAATTGTTTTCCAAATGCTATTTCTTCATCCACTGGGAGGATCATATGGTTCTTATCTTTTCTTTCATTAATGTGGTGTATCACATTGATTGTTTTGCAAGTATTGAACCACTGTTACAGCCCAGGAATAAATCCCACTTGATCATGGCAAATAATTATTTTAATGTACTGTTGGATTCGATTTGCTAGTATGTTGAGAATTTTTGCATCCATGTTCGTTAGGGATACGGGCCTGTAATTTTCCTTTGTCTGGTTGTGGAATCAAGGTAATGCTAGCCTGTAGAATGAGTTTGGAAGTTTTCCTTCCATTTCTATTTCTTTTTTTTGGAACAGTTTGAGAAGAATAAGTATTAACTCTTCTTTAAATATTTGGTAGAATTTGACAGAGAACAGCATCCACTCTTGATGAAAACCCTCAACAAAGTAGGGATAGAAGGAATATACTTCAACATCACATACATATGTGGAAGGCCATATACAAAAGACCCACCACTCATATCATCCTCAATGGGGAAAAACTGAGAGTTTTTTCTCTACAGTCAGGAATAAGACAGGGATGTCCACTCTTACCATTACTATTTAACATAGTACCAGGAGTCTTAGTCTCAGCAGTCAGACAACAAAAAGAAATAAAAGGCATCCAAATAGGCAAGGAAGAATTCAAACTTCATTATTCACATATGACATGACACTCCGTGTAGAAAAATTGAAAGACTCCACCAAAAAATTTCTGGAACTGATACGCAAATTCAGCAAAGTTGCAAGATACAAAGTCAATGTACAGAAATCTGTTGTATTTCTATGCAATAGTGAAGAATCAGAAAGAGAAATCAAGTAATTTATCCCATTTACAATTTCACAAAAACCATAAGATAACTAGGAATAAACCTAACCAAAGAGGTAAAAGATTTGTATTCTGAAAGCTTATAAAAGAAATTGAAGATGACACAAAGAAATGAAAAAACATTTCATGTTCATGGATAGGAAGAACAAATATTGTTAAAATGTCTACACTACCCAAAGCAATCTACACATTGAATGCAATCCCTATCAAGATAACACCAGCGTTTTTCACAGAGCTAGAACAAACAATCCTAAAATTTGTATGGAACCACAAAAGACCCCAAATAGCCAAAGCAATCTTGAAAAAGAAAAGCAAACCTGGAGGCATCACGATTCTGGACTTCAAGCTATATTACAAATCTGTGGTCATCAAGACAGGAGGGTACTGGCACAAAAACAGACTATAGATCAATGGAAATGAATATAAAACCCAGAAATAGACCCACAACTATATGGTCGACTAATCTTTGACAAAATAGGAAAGAATATCCAATGGAAAAAAAGACAGTGTCTTCAACAAATGGTGTTGGGAAAACTGGACAGCAATATGCAGAAGATTGAAACTGGACCACGTTCTTACATCATACACAAAAATAAATTCAAAATGGATGAAAAACCTAAATGTGAGACAGGAAACCATCAAAATCCTAGAAGAGAACACAGGTAGCAACCTCTTCGACTGCGGCCATAGCAACTTCTTACTAGACACATCTCCAGAGGCAAGGGAAACAAAAGCAAATGTGAATTACTGGGATTCACCAGTATAAAAATCTTCTTTTTTTTTTTTTTTAAGTTAAAAATCTTCTGTCCAGCAAAGGAAACAATCAACAAACTAAAGGGAAATCTATGGAATGGGAGAAAAATATGACATATCTGATAAAGGATTAGTATACAAACTCTATAAAGAATTTATCAAACTCAACACCACAAAGAAAATAATCCAGTCAAGAAATTGGCAGAAGACATAAAAAGACATTTTTCCAAAGAAGACGTACCAAAGGTGGCTAACAGACACATGAAGGATGCTCAACATCAGTTATCAACAGGGAAATACAAATAAAAATCAAATACAATCAAAACCTCACACCTGTCAGAAGGGCTAATATTAGCAACTCATTAACAGACGTTGGCAAGGATGTGGAGAAACAGTTCTCACACTGTTGGTGGGAATACAAACTGGTGAAGCCACCCTGGAAAACAGTATGGAGAATCCTCGAATGTTAAAAAGAGAACTACCCTATGATCCAGCAATTGTGTTACTAGATATTTGCCCAAAGGATACAGAAATACTGATTCAAAGGGGCACACGCACCCCTATGTTTATGGCAGCATTATCAACATTAGGAAAATTACAGAAAGAGCCCAAATGTCCATTGACTGATGAACGGATAAATAAGATAAATGGATACATAAATAAATAAGTGGTGTATATATATATATGTATATATATATATATATATATATATATATATATATATATATATGTGTGTGTGTGTGTGTGTGTGTGTATACACACACACACACACACACACACACACACACACACAATGGAGTATTAATCAGCCATCAAATGTCCATCCGTTCATAATGACATGGAGGGAGGTAGTGTCAGTCAGAGAAAGATGAATACCATATGAGCTCACTCATATGTGGAATTTAAGAAACAAAACAGATGAACAGAGGAGAAAAGGGAAAACGGAGAGAGGGGGGCAAACCATAAGAGACTCCTAACTATAGATAAACTGATGGTTTTTGGAAGGGAGTTGGACCAGGGAGGATGGGTTGAATAGGTGAAACGTACTAAAGAGGGTACTTATGATGAGTACTGGGTGTTATATGTCAGTGATGGATCACTAAACTCTACTCCTGACACTATACGTTGACTAACTAGTATTTAGGTAAAAACTTAAAATAATAATTTAAAAAATTAATAAAGTAAAATTTTCTTTACTGGCCACTTCTCTCCTTCTAAGCTCTAAAAATTAAGAGCTCCTTAGTAAGCAATCCTGACTTGTCTAATAATCCATGCTTTCATTCAGATCAAAATCACAAAATTAGCATGTCCCAAACCAAATCTGTGAATCTCCTCTTTTACTCTGTACCTCATCTTGGGTTCTTATCTCAATGAATGGCACCATCCATCACTCATTTGCTCAGATTATAAGACTAAATGACATCCTTGACTTTTCTTCATCTCTAGCAACCAATATCCGATGCTTTACACATTCTATCAGCTCAACCTTGAAAATGTATTCTGCACGGGACCACTTCTCACTTCTTCCACTGCTACTATGCTAGTCGAATCCACAAATATATTCATAATAGACAAACACTTTTTACTAGGCAGTCTCCTAACTGATTTCCCTATTTCCACACTTACTCCAGTAGTCTGTTCCCGAAAGAGTGGCCGATGTGATTCTGTAAAGCTATAACATTTTTATACTGCTATTATCAAAGTTCTCTAAATTTTCTTTTAATCCAAAATAAAATTCAAATTCTTACCATGATCTACAAGACCTATGAGACCTGATCTCGGGCTGCCTCACCAAATCTCTTTCTACATCTTATTTCTCTCTTGCTCTTATGTGAATGTGATGAGTTCCTGCCCCATCTACAGCACTGGTGCCTTCTTTACGTATAGATAACACCCTTTGCATAAATGTTATGACTTCCTCCTGTATTCCTTTTATTCTATTGTATTCTAGAATTATAACTTTAGAAGGGGCTTTCTTCACCACCCTATCTAAAATAGCACATGTCTATGATTCTATATCCCCTTATTTTACTGAACTTTTCTTCATTACACTACCACTATGTGACATTATGTTATATATTTATAACATCATTATGTTACATATCCTCTCTTTGCTACTGTTACGTATCTTTACAATGATGTGGGCTCTATCATAGAAGTGGTTGTGTCTATTTTAATCTAGGCCACCTGCCCAGAGCCTAGGAAGGGCCTGGTGCACAGTGAAGAACACTGAGTGCGTATTTGTTGCATTCTTTGGTAAATAAAAGAAAATTTAAAATGATGTAAACAATAAAATGAAGTAAGTATTATTATAACAATAATAAATAAAATTAGTAAATGAGGTTAACTTTATTGTTAGATCCATGATTACCTACTACTCCTGCTTTAGTTGCTGGGTTTTCCCTTTCTTGCTTTGGTTGTATCTGATTTAGTTCCCATGCTCATTCTTACTATCCTGCCAACATCTGAGGTCCTTGAGTGAGCGGGATTTGTCTTCCTCACAAGGTTCTTTTAGAGACAAAATTGGCTTCTGAACCTTGGTCTCCACTGGACTCATGAAGCACTGTTTTCTATTCAGGAAATAGGCTGTACTGTTATGTCTTAAGACTATTGTAATAATTACGGGGCGCCTGGGTGGCTCAGTCGGTTAAGCGGCCGACTTCAGCTCAGGTCATGATCTCGTGGTCCATGAGTTCGAGTCCCGCGTCGGGCTCTGTGCTGACAGCTGAGAGCCTGGGGCCTGTTTCAGATTCTGTGTCTCCCTCTCTCTGACCCTCCCCTGTTCATGCTAGGTCTCTCTCTGTCTCAAAAAAATAAATAAACGTTAAAAAAAATTTTTTTAAAGACTATTGTAATAATTAAATGAAACTGGTACATGAAAATACTTTATACACGAAAAAAGTCCTCAGACCTGTTATTTACATGTATTATTTATTGTTAGTATGTTTTATCATTTTCTACTAGCAGCCACAAGTAAATGTCTTTAGTGAGATAAATCTGCAGAGCAAAATGTAAATCTCTATGATTAATTATGTCCATTAAGTAAGATAGTGTCAACAAAGCATCTTAGGTAGTGTTTGGGATACCTGATAGTTCCTTTCATACCATTTTCTGCTTCTGACTTGTCTCACTTTGTCATTTTCTTGAGAATTATTTTGCCACAGGAGCTAGAAATAACTTGATTTTTTTCTTTGAAATATTGTATAGAATTGTTACTTGTGAATTTATTTATATTTTTAAACTCCCACTGCAAGTTTACCTGGTTCATCCATCTACATAAATTTAACTGTAGTGTTTTTGACCTCCTTCAAAAATGAATTTTCCCCTCAAAATGTTTTCCTTGTGCAAATTTTAATTTCTTCTAGTAAAACAGTAATAATTATCCAGTGTTCATAATCTCTACTACTATTTGGCTGTGTATCTATAATGGTTTCCATTATAGAAACAGGCTTAGAATAAAAAATGCTACAGAATGTCTCATATCAAATTTTACACATTTATTTTACTACTTTAATAAGTCATGCCTACCACCAATGACACTAGTACTAAATCAAATACAAAGATTCTTTGGTGTGCTGTGATATTTTACTCTAACATTTCATAATGAAACGTATTCTGTAATTTAAGTATATTTTTAATTACCACCAAAAGCAGATGTTTTTATTCTTTTAGCTCTATCTCAAGCATTGTTTGCAAATCATTTTAGATAAAGTTAGCAAACAATTCCTGTTCCATGAGAACAAGTAGACCAGATAAAAAGGGCATATTCATAACTCAACTGCCATAAAAGCCCAATGAAGCCCAATAAAATAAATTAGATCAGAAGATGATATACAAAAAAAGTTTTTTGATGTAAAGTCTAGAGACAAAGTTTCTTGTTCTGATTTTACTTTTAATTGGCAGTGTAATATTGGGAAGCTCATTTATTTTCACATATTTAAGTTTAGATATCCAATCTTAAGTCAAAAAATTTGGTTTTGAATCCCAGCTCTGGCACTTGTTATTACAGTTAACTTACTTTCTTTAGACTTGGTTTTTCCTCTGTAAGATGGATGGGCAGGGTAACACCTTTTCAGGATATGTGTGAATACAAAACATGACACATGCTGGCTTCATGCTTCCTTTATATTTGCAAATTTAGTTCCCTAAAATTATTAACAGATGTGAAATGAGAGTTTTAATCAGAACTTACATTTTTTGATATTATATTTTGGATAAGTGACTTAGTGGTTAAAAATGACATTGTAAAAAAAAACAAGCAATGGCTATGATTATAGTGTTCATGTAAATCTCTTGCTGAAAAGTCAAAAGCGAGTGGAATTGAAAAATTTAAACGCATATATGTGATCTGCAATTAACTATTTGTGATTTAATTATAGCAAAACAGTGACTACATTAAATTAATGTGGAATTAAGTTAATGTCTTGAATGGTTGTATTAAGCAAATTTGTTTTATTAAAACCAATTGGTTTATTAAACCAATTAATTTTATTAAATAATTTAAATAACTTCATTGGAATTATGATTTTAGGAATTATATGAATTAAATTAAAACACTTAATTGATTTTGTAGTTTCACTTATATTTATTTTTTAAAATACTTTGGTTTTGTAATGGCATAAGAACTGAAACCATGAATATCTAATGCCACTTTTCTGTATGAATATTTTAAGTAGCATTATCATTTTAAAAATTTCTATTCTGCAGTGAAGTTTTCTATCAAATTTTCTTGTTTTAAGAGAGTTCTTGAATATTACAACTCTATTACCAATTATCTGTATGCAATTGTGCTTGTAGTTCATCTTTAGATATCAAAACTTCTAGCTCTTGAGTAGTAGTCTCTAGTTTCTGCCTATAGGAATTGCTTGAAAAATATGCATGAATTTGTTTGTTTATTCTAAAAGCCAGCATCTGTTATACATAACACTAGATATTGGAAACACAGAGGAAAGGACAGTATTTCCTGTCTCAAGTAGTTGCTTTCTAATTGGTGAAAGAGAAGAGGCTTTGAACTTACTGCAGGATGAAAGGACTAATGGTATTTTGCTTTTCTGCTTTAACTGGGAGTCATATCTGAAGCCTAATAAGATTGTATCTGCACCGTCAGTATGCACCTGTGCCATCACTTATTTCAATCCCTCTGATTTCAGGCAAACTAGACCTTTAGGATTCAAATATTGTAAAGAGTGTTTTGTGTTGTGTTGTTTAGTTTTTTAATTATCAGGCAGTATTGACTAGGGTAATGTTTTCCCTTTAATATTAACTCTCTGCGTTTACGGGTATATTTCTTCTAAACTATTGTCTGCAGGGGATAAAGGGCAGAGGAAGCAGGATAGGGGAGGTTTCTTTCATAAGAAGTGCATGTTCCAGATCATGTTGACCTCATTGTGTTGCCTACTTAGAGCTGTACTGGCATCGCCATGGTGTTCGTGCTACTTGGTATGTAGAACAAATAAACCAAACCCTCAGATGATTTTCCCCTTGGGTGGTAACGACTTTGGATTTCACAGTGATTCACAATTTTCCATGGTCACTTAGTACACCAATCCTTGCCAGACTTTATAGGGGCCAAGCCATCCTTTTAGGACTTTGAGATCTATTTTATGGAAAACAATCACATTTTATGGTCAAAAAGAATATGTGTGATCTGATTTTAGTGAAAGTGAGAGTTATGAACAGTTGAAACCTGTCCTAACCGACCTCATTTTAACTAATTCAGTGGGTCAACCTATCCACTCCTTTTCTTCTGCGGAGCATATGGAATGATGCTCCCAGCAGGCTGTGTTCTCATGGCTCAGAGGCCACTCTTTAATGTGTTGGTGAACTTTGCACTCATCAGTCGAGCCGTATGTTTATTGAGAGTTAGTTACATTTGTTCCCAAACTGCTGTTCTTGTTATTGCAGTTATATAACTTAATTAAATCTTACATGAACCAGATTAAAAAAAGAGAGAGAATAAATGTTTCTATAAAAAATACTGAGTCTTTTGGAATTCAAGTCATGGCACAGAATATAAAATCGTTAACCTAGTTTGCTCTACAACTATGGAAGCGTATAAATGCATACACACAACACTGTAACGAAACCTGAATTGGAAACTGTAGATAATGAATTATGGGTGACTTATGCTGGAAAGATGAGTCAGAACCTCAATCAACATTAATATTACCAAGAAAAGTCCCCCCCATACATAAAATGCTGCCATTTTGTTGAGTAAATGCACAGATAAATGTTTTCAGTTAAAATATTTGAATCCCCTCTATTTTTTTCACGATTCTCATCTTTAACTTAAATTTAATAAATGATTTATTACTACTCTACATATTTTGAATAATAGGTCATATTGTAAATAAGAGGGTGGAAATGGGATAAAGAGAAGAAAACAGCACTGCTCATTACAGCTAACCAAATGAAGCAATTCTTCTTAAAATAATGAAAACTACACAATTGGAAAAACAAAGTTTTAGCCAATATTAACTCAACTGAATACATACTTAAAACAGAGAGTGGTATTTTGAGACTGCACTCTCCCCCCAGATTCCTGTACAAATAGGTATTTGGAGACCTGGAGCATGGAGCATTCTGGAATTTGAACCACAAGCATCACACTTTTGATAATGCCATCTGGATGCTTTTTTTTTCTCATTTGGTTTATCAGTGTTTATGTTGTATACATAATACAAAATATATGTGCATATAAAATATATGCATATATGTGTATGTATTTTATGTGTACTTTCTTCATTCTAGCAGAGCAGAGGTTTTAGTCTGGCTATTTCTTATCGAACTCAGGTTTTAAGTGTAAAATAAATTTAATCAGAAGCCTATAATACACCCAAGAATGGATTATTTCAATAAAATTCAAGAATTCTTACAGAAATCTTGCAAAGTAAGCTCAATAAAATATCACTTTTTAAAAAATTATACTTTATAAAAATACTACTCATTAAATGGTAACACATCATATCAAGAAAAGGCAGGTCAATGAAGTTATTAGTAATGAATTCAAAATAATACACAAATTCACAAAATATGAAAATGCATTCTGAAAATATGTGTTTTCTAACCAAAATTAGGTCAATTCACTCTCCTGTAAGTCAGTTGATTGGAACATGACAAAAACATCTCTCTGTTGTTCAACAAACATTTATACAAAAACAAATACTTTTTATTTTCTTACTCAGAATCAATGAAATAAAATACTTAAACATAGTTTTTAATTTCTACCCATATGATTCAATATATACAATCAGATAATATATCTTCTATTAATAATAAGTGATCTTTCTCGTCTAAATAATAGTGTTGAATTAGCATTACTTTTGTTAGTGTTGTTTTCTTTGTTTTTTAACAAACCACAAGTTTCTAAAAGGCAAAACATGTAGGAGCTTACTGATTAGATAAATGTGCATTACTTTTCTTAACTTGTTACTTTCTGTATCTTGATAATGTTATTGAAATTTTAAAAGCTTCCACTTAGTGTTAGTTATATTTTAGAATACATTAAAACAATTTTTTAATGTTTATTTCTGAGAGAGAAAGAGACAGAATGCAAGCAAGAGGGGAGCAGAGAGAAAGGGGGACAGAGAATCTGAAGCAGGTGACATCCAGGCCTGGATGGAGCTGTTAGCTCAGACCCTGACCTAGGGCTTAAACCCACGAACCGTGAGACCATGACCTGAGCCAAAGTTGGACGCTAACCTACTGAACCAGCCGGTCGCCCCACTGAATACATTTTAATGTATAGAATATATGCTTAGAAATTTAGAAATCAGAAATGGACAATTGTATAAACATTTGCAAAGTGAACAGCCCATGTAACTAGCATTCAGGTCAAGGAAGACACCATTCCAATGATCCATAATGCCACCTACTATCTTAAAGTCACTACCCAGTGAGAGGTAGACACTATGTCTTACTTCTAACACTAAAGATTAGGTTTGCCTATTTTTTTAATGTTTATAAATGGAATTATGCAATTTTTAATCATTGTGCCTGTATTTTCTTTCTTACCATTTGAGATGGAGCTATGTTGCTGTGTTAATGCTAGATCATTAATTCCCTTTACTGTGTACTATGCTACTATCTACTGTTGGGAGATATTTTGTTACTTCCAGCTTTTGTCTATATAAATGTTTAAAACATTTTAGTGCACACTTTTAGTGACATTTGCATGATGTACAAAGATAAATGGAGTGTTATAACTGGTATATCGATTTGCTCAATGTAAAATCATAATGTATTTGTCAGTAAAATTGACTCATTCATGTGTCTTTGTATTATCTACAATAATGTAAATAATACGTTTCTTGAACATGAAGCTAAAAGTATTTTTTTTTTTTTTTTTTCAACGTTTTTTATTTATTTTTGGGACAGAGAGAAACAGAGCATGAACGGGGGAGGGGCAGAGAGAGAGGGAGACACAGAATCGGAAACAGGCTCCAGGCTCCGAGCCATCAGCCCAGAGCCTGACGCGGGGCTCGAACTCACGGACCGCGAGATCGTGACCTGGCTGAAGTCGGACGCTTAACCGACTGCGCCACCCAGGCGCCCCCTAAAAGTATTTTTATATTGGGTTAGGCAACAGTTCTTCAATATCATTGTTCTGATTAACATCACAATGTTATTAGCACAGAAAGAATATCTGAAGAAAATCAGAGCACATGCCATAACTTATTTACGCTAATTAGGGAAGTCTCAGATTTATCTTAGGCCCTTGACAGCTCACTTAGGGTGTTATATCTATGCCAAATGCTCCTCACCTTACATGAAATATTGATTAGAAAAGATGTTTTACCTTTATAGTATGTGAATTAATGTGATATTTCTGTGGACGTGCATTGTTCTATGGTATTTTTGAATGGTGGTATTTATTAAACAGCACAAATTCATCTATAACTGACCAGCATGGAAAATTATGCCTTCCTTGCTACATTATGAAGGCCAGAGTTAAAGGCAGTGAATGAACACTGAATTATTTCCATTTCGTTTTCACTCCAGATGGAATTCAAGAAGTTAAGATTCATAATAAGCAATGTGCACTTGGCACGGGGGTGAGTATTGTGGGCATACCCAAGTAGGCATAGTAAAGAAACAGACCCATGATAGTAATAGTGTCCACAGGCAAAAGTACAGTGCAACCACGCTTATGATGTGTAACTGTTGTATTTTTGGAGCCTCTCCATTCACAGGAAGTACTGAGCTAATTAGAGGAGCCACGCTAAAAAATATTTCTTATTTATAAAATCATTAGGCTTTCCATTACTGAATTAAGGTTTCCTTTTCCATTTCTCCCTATTAAGCTTATTAACATTTACAGTTTTGTCAAGGTTATAAAAGCTTATTATTCGGATCAGCTGAAATTGGTAAAAAAAAAAAAAGAGGCTTAATTAGTCTTCTTTTAAAAAAATGTAAACTTGTTCAGGAAATCATCACTTGCTATAATGGAAAATAGTTATCAAGGGTGCACCTCTAGGGAATGGGAGGGGTAATTTCTTTATAGTTATAATGAAGTTAAACACAAACTAGTGAGAGAAATAATATTTTCTATACTAAGTAACATTTCATAATCAACTTGAAAAATAGCATTTTGTCACAGAAAGATATCTCTGTTATAAAATTCAAATTATACACCCTACCCTCACACACACACATTAAACTCATCACTTACCCTGAAGGCTGATTTCTGATAACTTCATCCAGCTGCTCACTTATTTATTAATTTTAAAAATAGGGGTGCCTGGGTGGCTCAGTGAATTAAGCATCTGACTCTTGATTTTGGCTCCAGTCATGATCTCATGGTTTGTGAGTTCGAGCTCTGCATCGAGCTCTGCACTCACAACGAGAAGCCTGTTTGGGATTCTCTCCCTCCTTCTCTCTCCCCCTCCCCTGCTTGTACTCTCTCCCTCAAAATAAATAAACTTAAAAAAATACATAGAAAGATGGACTATTTACTACATGAAAGTCACTCTATTATGTGCTAGGAGTACAAAGAGGGGAAATACATATATCTCTTACTCTCAAGACTCCAAAATGTCAGTCATAAAGCTAGTTCATAATCAGATGATTGTAGTTCAGTTTCTAATGATGCAGTCCAATAATAGGGTTATGGACAAAGGTTTCAGAATTCAAGAATACGACACAGTAGAAAGTGTTTTCTAAAAGCAGTATCCAAAAGCCTAGTGTTAGAGGGATGATAAAGAGATTAAAGGTGCAGGTTTTGGAGGGGGTTTTGTTTGCATTTTTTTAGATTGAAGGATAGTTCCTTCACTACTTACCATTAGTTTTAGGTGTACAACATAGTGATTCAACAATGTCATAATGCTGTGCTTGCCACAAGTGTAGTTACCACCTGTCCCCATATACAACACCATTACAATAAAAGATACAAGTTCTTTTGTTGGTGTTTGCTTTTTAATGTTTATTTTTGAGAGATAGAGAGACAGGGCACGAGCAGGGGAGGGGCAGAGAGAGAGAGGGAGACACGGAATCCGAAGCGGGCTCCAGGCTCCGAGCTGTCAGCACAGAGCCCGACGCGGGGCTCCAACCCATGAACTGTGAGATCAAGACCTGAGCCAAAGTCTGACGCTTAGCTGATTGAGCCCCACAGGCACTCCAGAAGTACAGGTTTTGATGTTAGACATGAATTCATAACCCGTTTCTACCATTTAGTCCCTATGATACTTTCTGCAAAATACTAGACCTCAGTTTCCTCTTCTGCAAAGGGTGATACCATCACATATCTGTAGCAAGGATTAAAATGAGAAAGCATATGAAGGACTTAGTTAAAAAAATAGTAATTACTTAAGACGAGCCAAGCACCCTTCTAAGCTTGTTTCATGGTTAATGTATATAATTCATTCAACATACCTAAAAATAGAAGTATGATTAGTCTCCCCTGTTAAAAATCAAGAAATAGTGGGGCACCTGGGTGGCTCAGTTGGTTAAGCTTCTCACTTCGGCTCAGGTCACTATCTCACGGTCCCTGGGATCCAGCCCCATGTTGGGCTGTGTGCTGACGGCCCAGACCTGGAGCCTCCTCCAGATTCTGTGTCTGCTTCTCTTTCTGCCCCTACCCTCCTCACGCTCTGTCTCTCTCTGTCTCTCTCAAAAATAAATAAATGTTAAAATGTTTTAAAAAATGAAGAAATGGTTGGGATGAGCACTGGGTGATGTAGGGAACCCAATTTGACAATAAATTTCATATTTAAAAAAATGAAGAAATGGAGGTACTGAAGAAGATATTCAAATAGCAAATAAGCACATAAAAAGATACACCCATGATAGTCATCAGGGAAATGCAAATTAAAACAACAATGAAATATCTCAATGCACCTATTAAAATGGCCAAAATCTGGAACACTGACAATACCAGTGGCTGGCAAGGATGTGAAGCAACAGGAACTCTCATTCATTGCTGTTGAGGATACAAAATGGTGTAGCCACTTTGGAGGACCTGCACTTTCTTATAAAATTAAATATTTTTACCATACGATCCTGCAATCATCCTCCTTGGTATTTACTCAAAGGGGTTGAAAAGTTGTATTCATACAAAAACCCACAAACAGATATTGATAGCAGCTCTATTCGTAATTGTCACAACTTGGAAGCAAACAAGATGTCCTTTAGTACATAAATGGATAAAGATAAACTATGGTACATCCAGACAATGAAATATTATTCAGTGCTAAAGAAATAAGGTATCAGGCCATGAAAATACACGAAGGAAACTTAAATTCATGTTACTAAGTCAAAGAAACCAATTTGCAAAGGCTACATACCGAATGAGTCCAAGTACTTCTGCAAAAGGCAAAACAAAACCAAAAACCTGTGGGATAGCAAAAGATGCTTCTCGGCAGTTGGGATTTGGGAGGGGGATGAAAAGTGGAGCACAGAGGATTCTTAATGCAATGAATATACACAGCATGGTACTATAATGAGGGTACTTGTCATTATACTGGTTATCTGAACCCATAGGATGTCCACTGCAAAGAGTGAACCCTAAGGTGAACTATGGATACTACCCTAAGGTTCACCTAAGGTAAAAAATGGGAGATTATGATGTATCTTTGTAGGTTTATCAATTGTAAGAAATATACCACTCTGGTGGGGAATGATGATAATGGGGGAGGCCATTCATGTGTGAGGGCAGGGTAAATATGGGAAATCTTTTTATTTCACTCACAATTTGTATATAAAACTAAAGTTGCTCTAAAAAATGTCTTCAAATTAAAACAAAAAGAACAAGGATGTTATCCATCTATGTTTTGCTATAAGAGATAGTCTGGCATTAAATTTAGGAATAGACACTATGAAAAGAATAGAGATTAAGGCAATTTATGTAACGTAGATTTGTGATTTGAACAAAAGAGAATATGAATCTAGAGCCTATTTTTTCATTGATTCTCTCCATTCACTCCATCTTTAGAACCTGTCCCATGACAAGGTACATGTTACTGATGGTGACGACGACGAGGACGATGATGATGGTGGTGATGTTGATAGATGAGTAGGGATTAGCTAGATTAAGGAAATGAGGTGGAGACAGTGATAGTGAAGTGCTTTCCTAGCAGATAGGAAATAGCAGAGGCAGATAGGAGCAGAGGCGTTTATATAAAAATATAGATGTATATAAATTTATATAAAAGTGATATGTGTCTAAGGTTCCTGGAGTGTGGAAGGGTGGCAGGGGAGAGGTATAACCGACAAGTTCATGTAGGCTGTTATGTAAAGTGTGAAGAAGTTGAGATTTACTGTATGTCACAGGTGTTTTAAAGAAATTACACGTGTAAGAAAGGAAATACACACGTGTGTGTGTGTGTGTGTGTGTAATTTCCTTTCTTTAAAACGTGTGTAGGGGCGCCTGGGTGGCACAGTCGGTTAAGCGTCCGACTTCAGCCAGGTCACGATCTCGCGGTCCGTGAGTTCAAGCCCCGCATCAGGCTCTGGGCTGATGGCTCGGAGCCTGGAGCCTGTTTCCGATTCTATGTCTCCCTCTCTCTCTGCCCCTCCCCCGTTCATGCTCTGTCTCTCTCTGTCCCAAAAATAAATAAAAAAACGTTGAAAAAAAAATTAAAAAAAAAAAAAAAACGTGTGTGTCTGTGTGTGTGTGTATAGTCAGAATAACTTTTTTGAAGAGTTAAGTCTAGAAAATTGTAATCATCTACATTTGAGAAAAATAGTGAAAGTAAGGATTCCATTTAGGGGGCTGTTGAAGTATTCTAGGGAAAAAAAGAGAAATGAATGAACTAGGATTTAACTGGTGGGAAAATATCTGTTAAAAATTTTGGAGAGAAAAGTCTTCATGTCTTGGTGGAGTAATGACACTTGAATGACTTTATAGGGGTGGCCTTTATATACTCTTGTATTGAAATCCACCTTATCTGAAATTCGCATAGACACTTGTAAATTCCTGGAATAAGGATGAGGAGGATGATGATTTATTAGAGCAGATTTTTTCCAGTTTCATGAATATTAACAATGTCATAACTACCAAAAACATTGAGGAGGATAATGGTTAAAGACATTTTGAAAACATTAGCAAAAATAATCAAGTTTTTGTCCTGCAAATTTTCTTAGATTTTTTTTTATGCTAAAGCACATGAATCACTGTTTTTCAAGATTCTTTGATAGTATCTCTGACTGTGGTGGTGAGTATATAGACTTTAGAGAATTTCATAGAAGATTCTTGGGAAAATGGCCAAATATTCATTAGAAATATAATATTCACTTTTATAGTTTACCCTCTATTCTTTTTTTATCTTATTAAGATACTCTTTTTTCTCAAGTTCCCTTAATTATTGATCTTTTCTTTTTCTTCATTTCCTATATCCAGTGTCACCTTCTCAGAGAGAAGTATACTTGATCGTCCTATCTGAGGTAGCCTAAACTGCCTTTTCTCCAAGATGGTCCATATCATTTCACCTTATTTATTTCCTTCCTAATATTTCAATAGTTTTTCGGCTTATTTGCTTATTTACTATATTTTTCCTCTACATAGAATATGACCATCCTAAGGGACTACGTCTCTCTGTCTTATCATGATATATCTAACACTTCAAATGGCAATAATATAAAGGGAATTCATTAAATATGTGTTAAATGTATTAAATAGTGAAAATGCTTTTAATTATAAAATACAAAATAACTACCAAACTGCACAAATGTTTCTCAAACACTTATCTTCTATGAAATTTTTGAGTTCTCGGTTAATCTACAAATTCTTGACTTACTCATTAAATAAGACTCCAGGGAAATGAGAGTTTGTTCATTGCAGTATTTCCCCCAACATTCACTTTAATAAATTATGTTTCATGGTATTGTTAATTCTTGCATCAAAAAACATGTCACATTTTTATGATAGACTATGTTAGCAGATTCGCTTTTTTAAAATGATGGTTAATAAAGAGACATTTTTTTCTAAGAGTGCTATTTGAACAGCAAAAACTGAATTTAAAATATCTTGTGATGATTGAACTAATCGATGGCAGAATTTATTCTTTTTTTTTTTTTTTTTTTAATTTATTTTTGGGACAGAGAGAGACAGAGCATGAACGGGGGAGGGGCAGAGAGAGAGGGAGACACAGAATCGGAAACAGGCCCCAGGCTCCGAGCCATCAGCCCAGAGCCTGACGCGGGGCTCGAACTCACGGACCGCGAGATCGTGACCTGGCTGAAGTCGGACGCTTAACCGACTGCGCCACCCAGGCGCCCCTATGGCAGAATTTATTCTTAACAGAACTGCGGGAACACATAGATATGCTGTAATTTTCAGTACCCAAGGGCCCTAAAAATTCCTTGCAGTAAGCAAGAATACAAATCGACTTGATTTTTGTGAGATCCAAGGTACCCATGTTTCTCCTCCAAAGTTTTAAAAGGTCTTTGTGATTTGAAAAAGTTGACAACCAACATATTACATTGTGAAACATCCCTGAGTTTCCTGTTTCTCGTGCTCTCAGACCCTTGGAGCATTGTAGAATGGATGATACTCCACATCAACTTCTGGAAACATATGCACTAACAGATGAAACTGCACCTGAGATGTTTCAGGTTGGTATTTCCTAGAGCTATCACACCAGAGCCTCTCTTGTCTCCAGGGCCTGTACAGATGTTGATTTTTTTAAGAAAAACAAATTAGAAAAATATTATAAGTAAATTAAAATCACTGAAAAGGCTTAGCTCATCTTCTGGCCACAGTTAATTTTCTTTTTGAAAATGTGTTCTCTACTTTTAGTGAAAAACCAGGATGCTATTGTTGAAAAACGGATTAATACCCAGAGACCTGCATTCTGGTTGGGCACTGCTTTTATTCGGGTAAATTGAGAAAGTCATAGACAACACTCTATAAGTCACTGTTGTCTCAATATTTTCATCTATAATTTCGAAGAACAATGATTCCTTACCCACTATAGTCATCTGTGAGTCTACAGAGTGTATGATGCTGACTGATGTTCCTTCACTTGTAATGAAAATCCACTTGTATTTTCTTACAAGTTACCATAGTCAAGACATTTTGCTTCTCACTGTGATAGATAAACAAAAGCACTCAAATACTCATCCATGTCTTTATTGAGCCTTGTTACCTCCTGCTGTGTGTTAGCTAGGCTTTGTACTCAGTAGTCAAGCTGTGCAATAGGGTTTCAGGAAAGAAATAATCTCAAAACCTAATAGTAGAAGATACATGGATAAATTTTCTCCTCTCTTTCTCCCTTTTTCCCTCCCTCCTTCCTTCCCTCCCTCCCTCTTTTCCTTCTTCCTGTATCTCATTTATTCCTCTCCATCTACTTTTTCTAATATGGCTTCAGAACAGTATATATAAGTTTATGGTATTCAGAAGAATAAGAGTTATTTTATGTCTGGGATAACATAGGAATGGGAAAAGGCAGGTGCTCAAAGAAGAATCTATGGAAAATATGGCATTTTATCTGGATTTTATGAGGTAAATACACATCCGTTCTATTACTCTAACACTCCTGAAATGTTAATATACTGTATGCATCCTCAAAAGAATAACTTCCCAAAGAAAGAAGAAATGATGGCTCAGTTGTTTGTAAAATTATTTCCCCCATATTTTGCATTAATATGGCAGAGTAGAGAGCAGAAAATTCTGAAGAGTTCAAAGTTGGGCATTACTGCTTGGCAGCTTGTTGTAGCTATGTGGAAAAGGGAAAAATACAAATTATTAATTGCTCACTGGAGATTATAATTTACTATGTTTTTATTTCATTTTTTTCTCACCTTGAGGGAAGAACACATTCCAGTTATAAGTGGAAAAGTAGACACCATCCGTTCTCATATTCACTCATTTGTTCAGACTTATTCTACATAAAAGGGGAAAATTGATGGCTTCCTCAGAAGCACAGTTCTGAATATGCATAAAAGGAAATTAGGGTTCCTCTTGCCCAGCAATCAGAACTTACACAGATTGTAAGGACAACTTGATTGTAGTGAAGAATCAATGGTCTGTAATTTGTGTACTGTGAAAGTGTGAAATAAATAAATTTCTGAGTTGCCATGAATGTATCTGTGTTAATGAGTTTGTAACAGCCCGAATGTATTTATGCATTCCAATTTTATGATTATCTCATTTTGATGTTGTTGCTTACCTAATGGTTTTGTATTACACATTAAATGTTTCATTGTGGAACCCAAATATGCCATTCTATGAAGACTAAAACCATAAACTGGTAAGCTCTGGGCAAATTATCTTACTACCTTAATTATTAGCTTCCTGATGGAAATTTCACAAAGCATAATTTTATCTATTTCTGTAAATACTACACTTTTGTACACAGAGCACTTGGAAAAGTTAAACTTATTACTTTACAATTTACCAGTATTTCACTGAAAAGAAAGGGAGAAACATTATCAATGTCACAGGAAAGAGTAAAGTGGTTTGATGCAGTGAAAAGAGAGCTACTTGGGTTCAAATATTGACTCTGCCATTTTGGTTGTGTAATTTGGCAAGAAATTCTGGGAAATAACACCAGTGTGGATGGTAATTGCATAATCCTGGCCTGATCAGGCACACAAAACCTCTAGTTTCAGATATATAGCCAAGACTTTGCTGAACTGTCTGTAGGTAAGAGCTGCTATCCATGGTTGAGAAGTGCATATTTAAGAAGGCATCTTCCAAAGCATAAGAGACTCTTAAAAACTGAGAACAAACTGAGGGTTGATGGGGGGTGGGAGGGAGGGGAG
Organism: Neofelis nebulosa; assembly: GCF_028018385.1. Lineage (NCBI taxonomy): Eukaryota > Metazoa > Chordata > Mammalia > Carnivora > Felidae > Neofelis > Neofelis nebulosa. Next base: position 12,426,597 of record NC_080792.1, on the reverse strand, counting down.
GGTAGGTGATGGGCATTGAAGAGGGTATCTTTTGGGATGAGCTCTGGGTGTTGTATGGAGACCAATCTGAAAATAAATTTCATATATTAAAAAAAAGGAAGGCATCTTCTACATTGTAGATATTATGTAATTATTTATTCCAAAATTTTCTGTTAGATGCCCTCAGGCTTTCTTGTTTAAACAAGACAAGAAATATATGGAAAGGAGAATGGCCCTCTGAAGATGCTCATGCCCTAGTTCCTGGAAACTGCAACTATGTTACATGGCAAAGGGACTTTGCAGATACAACCAAAATTACAGACCTTAAGATAGAGAAATTTCTTGGATTATACAGATGGTCACAGGCTAATCACAGGACCCCTTAAAAGCAGAGAACTTTCTCTGATTATAGTCAGAGAAATGTATTAAAAGAGACACACAAGGAAGATACAGCAGCAGAGTAAGATTCCAGAAATGAGAAAGATTTGATGTGTTGTTGATGTCTTGGAAATGGATCTGTTCACATGTAAGGACCAGAGACACCCCTCGGTGATAAGGGCTTTCCCAGCTGATAGCCATCATGCAAATGTGGACCTCAGTCCTACAAGTATAAGTCCTACAAGTATAAGATTTGGCAAGAACTTGAATCAGCTTGGAAGTAGATTCTTTCCAGAGCTTCCAGAGAAGAGCTCTTCTGGCCAAGTCCTTGTTATCAGCCCTATTAAACATGGAACAGCGAAATCTGCCAAACCCCTCTGCACATGGACTTGTGAACAAGAATGTGAAATCATAAATTTACGTTGTTTTAAGCTGCTAAGTGTGTGGTAATTTTTTTTTTACAGCAGTAATGGGAGACTAACACAGTGATTTATGTTAATTTTCCAACACATGGAAATACAGTATCTTGAGTAATTAAGTGCAGCTTTTCTTTCCCCCCCTAATTTGCACTATGGTACTGTATGGTCTAGCAGCCACTGTGCTAAATGGAGAAAACTATCATTACTAGCTAAATCCTGAAATGGATCCCAAGAATCATCCATGCAATGGCTAATGGAATATATCTTTCTCATTTGCAAGTATCTTGGTTTGCATCCTTTTTCAATTCACATCTCAATAAATCCACTGGTGCTTGGCCAGAAACCACTCCTTGTCTTTGTACAAAGAATACAGTCTACTTTGCCTCATAATTGAGATGTCTGAGCATCCATAAAGTTTTCTAAGTGTAGGAAAAAGCCTAAATGTCTATTTGAAACCTCCCATGGAATGGCAGAGCTGTGCTTATAATGGCAGGGATAAGATTCTGGGGGGGATGAGTGCAAGCCTCTACTCCTATGTGTTCACTCATACCTCCTTAGCAGGTGATAACCCTTGTAAGACCTAAGTAATAAAACAGAGGTGTGTCCATGCTATTGTAAACTCTTCCATCTTGCTTTTTCACAAGCAGGACTATGATATTATGTCTGAGATCTAGCACTAGAGGACACAAGGAGTGAGCACAGCATGATGCATTGGCCTGCCAGCTCTGCCCATTGGACCAGAGGGAGGAAATCCTGATCACAAGGCAAGAAAAAAGAAATAACCAGGCAGATAGGGCCGTGTAAGGAACAGCTAGTAAGTAAAACATTAGGGACTGGTGGTCATGATTCAGAAAAATCAAGCCAAGACTCTGTCAGCTTGGAGGTACTGGGAAGAAGGTAGAGAAATGAAACAAGGGGTCAGGGAATGAGCATGTTATAGGCTTAATTGTTGGCGAATATGAACTCCTGGCTTTCAACACATTTTTCATGTGCGGTTTGGTGACTGTATTATATCGTATTGGCCTGGAGGTGAGCTCTTAAACTGATAGGACGAACAATGTTGGAAGTCTTGAAGCAAGTTTGATGTGTCGAGGGAATAGAATGAGGGTGATTTAGTTGCAGGTGCAGATTGGGAACTGAGGTGGAGAGTAGAAGATGAGAGGGACTTTAAAGGTCTTAGACCCTTTCTATTCAGTGAAGACTGACTCTTTTTTTTAGTGGTCCTGCTGGATGTGATGCGGGATGGATGGGGTGGCTGGGCATATCCAAATTTTAGTCAGTCAGAGGTTTATGTTTTAGAAAGGCCACCAAAGTGGTAATGAGAAGTGTTTTTCAAGCTTTAATATTCCTTAGAATCAATATGGAATCTTGGTAAAATGAATATTTTCATTCAGTCGATCTGGAGTTGGTATCACGAGGTTGCCTTTCTAGCAAGCCACCAGGAATAACCCTGCTGCTGGTCCAGGAAGCACACGTTGAGTCACAAAGATAATATTCACTCTATTGTGACAGAGTGATTGATGCTGGAAAAAGAAACAACTTAGTGCTCTGTAGTTGTCCAAGATTGAATGTCTATGATAAACGAAACCAATGGTGAGGAGGCATGCAGAGGAGGGAACAGAGTCAAGGGCATATGTAGCAGGAGGATATTTGGCATACGGTGACCTGTCACCTTCAGCCCTTTAAGTAAGAGTAGAATACCTACTTACTGGCAGTCCCACCTAACCTCCTCACGTGGAGATATTTGCAGTATTTCAGATCGCTGGCTCACTTTTTCCACAATGAGCTCTTTTCTGCAGTGGTTCCTAAATGCAGATAAAAATCTCACTTAGACTCTACTATGTCTTTAATGTATCCTTTTAACACTTGCTACTGTTTTAACGAGGCCCGTCTCAGTTTTGGACTGTCTGTTGCCAGTAGAGGCTATAGTTAGAAATACTTGTCATGTGTGAATATTGGATACTGAGAAAGAATTCCGAAAACAAAATCTATCATGCTCACCACACATGCGTTAAATGGGTGGGTGTTAAGCAGCTTCTCTGTTTATGGTCTCGAGTTTGCAGATGTGACCATGGCAGGCCCCAGAGGGCAGAAGGCTAGAGGCGGTCCCTGGCAGGGTGGGTCAGGGGCTGCAGTCTCCCATATGAATAATCTCCATTGTCTCCTGTGGCTTTGTTCTGGCAACACGGGCTGCTCCGTCCCATGGTGCCCCTGTGGATTTTTTGTGTCCATCCATCTCTACAACAACCATTCTTAGGTCTATATAGATGTAAGAAGAGGAGTCCTCAGGGTTCGGGATCACTAAACTAAAATTTCTGAAAAGCCAAGTCAACCTTCTTTCAACAAAACAAACTAAAGGTGATTGCCAATTCCTAGACAGGGGAACAAAACTTTGTAGGTGTAGGAAAGGCTCATTCAATAACATTGATTTAAGAAACATGTACTTTTGGTCATTAGGTAATTGTGATTTATAAGGTTACCTAACTTTCAGACTAGCTCCAACAGCCATGCCAATCATAATTTGTACTTTAACGTCATAAGATAAATCATGGAGATAGTTATTTCAGACTCACTGAGTTTTTCTTCGATTTAATAAACTACCCAAAGTGGCATAATGTCTATCTTCATTTCACACCATTTACATTTGGATTATATGGAATTTGGGTGAGGCATTAAGGTTTGAGTCATTACCATTTCCTGCAGGTGCCGTGCATCCTTTCCAGACACATGTTTAATCTTTCAATGCATCTCATTTCCAGGCAGTCTTATTATTAGAAGGAAAGTGAGTCAGAAAAGAGACTTGAGGGTGATTTTAAATGCACTAAACTCAGAAGTAATTAGAAATCCCCCCCCCAATTCTATCTCTATTTCTATCCGCATCCCTATCTGTATGTCTCCTCTTTCTTCCCCTATCTGCCACCCAAGGAAGGGGCAAGGAATATGACTTCCAGCTAGGTAGTGAAGCACTAGGGTGTAAGGGTCCAATTGGTAAAAATCTCCTGTGACTTCTTCATATCTGTTTCTCCAGTAGCAAAATGGAGCTGGAAAAAGGAAGATTTATACAATTACGAATGTACATTCACACACACAAACACCTAACACACAGTAGGGAATGTTGCTATTGTTTGGAGAACTGGCAGGCTTTCTTTAGCTGGAACACTGTGGTGTTTGGAATAAGTGAAACTTAGCGTTTCACTTTCAAACTTAAACTTTTTCCTTTGTCCTTCAGCTACTTTGCATATTAAGTCCTGGGATATATGAAAAACTGCATGCCACCTCTAAGTAGGATATAAGATGGCTATTAGAAACTCGGGTCTTAGTCCATTTAAGGATTTAACGATGTGTCAGAAACTGAAATTGACTTAAATTGGTGAGAGGGAATATATCAGGTAAAATCTGTGAATAGGTCAAATTCAGAATCAGCCAGAGCTTTAGTTTCCTCCTTCCTTATCTCTTCCAATCATGTTCGTCTTGACTACACCCCCAACGTGGTCCCCCCGCGTTTTATCTGTGCCCTACTTTGCCACAAGGGTGCCTACCAAAGGGCCTCCTTGGCTGGTTGTTTTTCCTATTTTAAAGTTATTCAATCTCTTCTCATCTGCTGAAGAATACCATGTGCTTCCCTTGATTGATACATCATGAATGGATTGCTAGTGTCTCCACCAGCTATTACAAGTGTAATCCTTGGGAAAAGACTTGATTCTCCCCCCCCCCCCCCCCGGAACAAGAGTGTAAGCAGGAAAGGGCAGAGGGAGGGGGACAGAAAGAATCTGAAGCAGGCTCCATGCTTGATCTTATGACCCTGAGAGCATGACCTGAGCCAAAATCAAGGGTAAGGTGCTTAACCAAATGAGCCACCCAGGCACCCCAAGGACTTGAATTCTTGATGCCTCATTTTGTGTTTGTGTGGTTTTTTGCCTGTGAAAAAGTAATTGCCAAGCTTGTCCCAATCCACATTTTTCTACCTAATCAACCAACAGTTCTATATATGGAACTGCTGGTGAGTTCACGTTTTTGTTTTGTTTTGTGTTTCCTTTTTTCTTTCTTTCTTTTTTTTCCTTTTTTGCTATACATTATGCAGTACATATTATATATATAATAATGTTATATATGTAATTTTATGTAAATTATGTCTACTCAGCAAAAACAATTGGCATGCCTAAAAATAATTAGTAGAGCCTTTAAAACATCTAAACCCAAATTATTTAGAAATACTAGCCAAGTGAAGATAATATCATTATATATACATTTCTATGCATATGTAATAGAAAAAGAGAGATGGATGAGGATAGACTGTAGATACATACATATATGCATAAATGATTTTACTAATATTTAACAGGAATTATTCAATTTTCTATTAATTGAGCAGAAAGAAATAATAATGGAACAGTATAAACTGCTAAAATTATGATAAATATTTCTTCACAAAATAAAGATATTACTTTCTCTAAATTCTTCCAGACTAAAAAAGAAAGTTTCCTGGGGCGCCTGGGTGGCGCAGTCGGTTAAGTTTCCGACTTCGGCCAGGTCACGATCTCGCGGTCCGTGAGTTCGAGCCCCGCGTCAGGCTCTGGGCTGATGGCTCGGAGCCTGGAGCCTGTTTCCGATTCTGTGTCTCCCTCTCTCTCTGCCCCTCCCCCGTTCATGCTCTGTCTCTCTCTGTCCCAAAAATAAATAAAAAACGTTGAAAAAAAAAATTTAAAAAAAAAAAAAAAGAAAGAAAGTTTCCTAAACAGTCCAGACTTGCTATTTTTAAAATTAATATTTTCATTTTAGGTCTTGTGGACTGACTGTCAGGTACAAAAAAGGAGAAAGTTTCTCTCCCACACTTTCTCCTATTCGCCTACTCTCATTTTTCAATGTTGCTTCCCAATTACTATTTTTGCATAGTCAAGGTTTATAATATTTACCTAGATTTCTATAACAAGTACACTTAGGCATATTTCTGATGGTTATTTAGGAGAAGTTCTGTATCCAAATAGATAATTCATTATTTGTCTATTTCTACTCACTGATTTTTTTTTTTAAATGTATTTAGTCCCATTTGGCTAGATTTTATTGTTAAGGAATTTTTTCAGAAAGATTCATACATCTTTCTTTCCTGTATGTTTTCTATGTAAAAGCATATTTATCTATTGTCAAAAGAGGACAATGAAAATGACCAATATTCCTATCACTTATTCACATTAAACTTTATATATGTGCACATGGTTAAAAACCAGATAGTAAAGAAAGTAATAATCTAAAAAGTTAAGGCTTCCTTCCCCCACCCTAGTCATTCTCAAAGTTGACATCTGTTAAACACTTTTTCAGCTTTTCATGGTTTTTTTTTTTACATATATAGTGCTGTGTATTAACTGTGTGTATCTATCTCTTTTTGTTTTCACACACAAATCATTTTAAGTACAGACGGATCATACTTCACAATGTTCTTCACCTTTGCTTTATAATTTAATAATAGTTCTCCGAAGACTTCCCTTATAACCATTAAAAAGTCATTTAGTTAAAGGCTTCGTGGTTATCTATCATGTGTTCATTGTATTATTTACTTAAAAATCATTTCTTATGGGTGGACATACTCTCATAAAACCGTGATGACTTTTCATTTGCTCTAAGATGATTCAGAATAGTGCTCAATACTTCAGTATGTCTCTTAACCTCTGATAGATACTCTTGTCCACAAGATTGATTATTTCCAGAAGGTATGCCACACATAGACCTGCCAAATGCACATGTTTGAGAAGGAATCGCTGATATTTGTCAAGAGCTTTGCCTCAGGATTACTCTTGTTTGATTCTGGCCAGAACAATAATTCATCATCTGATAATCTTTTGTAAGGGTTATATTTTTCATGATATAGTGAAAATTTACAATGAATGCTTTTCTCAAAAATCTTAACATATGATGGCTTATGCGATTTATGGGAAAGACTCTTTAAGAGAAAACTATTTTAGTCCTTTTTTCCACTGAACCTTATTTGATAAGAGAAAAAAAGAGAAATGATAAATACAGGTATGTACCTTGTAGTAGTTATTGAGCTAAATCCTTTATATATTTGTCTTCTTTAAATTATGTTTGTCTTATTTGTATTTTAATATAAACTATTATTTCAATATAATAAATGTTGACTATTTACTTGGACAGTTGGGCTTAAAAAATTCAAATGTTACCAGCTTTTAAAAATTAAGGGAATGAGCATCCCCTGTGAGACGTGTTTTATGTTGTCTCTTAGATTTGAACAGTAAATTGATTTTTTTTTTTGAGTCTGTCAGCTTTACACTATTGTGTGAAAACAAAAGATGTTAAATGTCTCCACAAACTGCAGATGTCCTCTAGCATTTGGAGACAGGCACCTCCCCACACACAGAGAGCTTGCTGACAGGAAGTGGTACAGGACAGGAAAGCACCGACACACTAGCTTCACGCTCAATCTCTGGTCCAGGACACCGGCTTAATCATGATTTCAGAATTTCTGTATTCACAAAGATAAGCTTTATTTTCCCACGAACCAAGAAGATAGGAAGGAAAACTACATGAAGCTGACTTCTCAATCATGATGTTTCTGAAGATAGAGGGATCTCTACCCCGACTGGTAGCTGCCACGCTTGAGAAAACAGACAGTTCTACTGCAACGTAGCTTCCGCGAAAGAGTGAAATGAACATATTCTTAGGCAGGTGTTCCAGATTATCAGTATTGCCCATTTAATCTCCTCCAAAACTATAGAGAGTATGACATGTTCCCCTTAACATTTGGAGGCACAGCTGCATCTGTGTGCATTTTTGGCCTGGAGAGTTTTAAAGGCAGAAAACATACTGGAGTATTGTGGACAAATAAGATGTCAAGAGGCTCCGGCACCGTGTGTTGTCATAGAAGTTAAGGAAATTCCTACATCACCCTTCCACTTTGCAGCTCCATCTGCTGTGGCAGGTGACACTGGTGGCCGTGGATCCCAGGGACAGAGTAGAGACAATTAGAGACACTAGCAGTGGAAATGGACTCGGTTATCTTTATAAGTGTGGTATTGGAGGAGAGATAGGTCCAGAGATCGATAGAACAGGACCAAAAAAAAAAAAAAAAACCCTAGAAATAGACCCACACAAATATGTTACACTACATTTTCACAAAAGTATGTAAACAATTTATCATTTATTCCTAAATGGTGCTAGAGCAAATGAACATCCATAGACAAAAAAATATAAACTTCAAACTGATCCTCATATTTTACACACAGGTTAACTCAAAATGTATCATAAATTTAAGCTTAAAATATACAACTACAAAAATTTTAGGAAAAAGTCTTCAGAACCTACGCCTTAATGAAGAGGTCTTAGGCTCGACAATTAAAGCACAATTTATAAATGGAAAAATTGATAAATCAGACCTCATCAAAGTTAAAAATTCTGTTCTGCCAAAAACCTTGTTAAGGGCAGGAAAGCCAAACTACAGACTGGGAGAAAATGATTGCTAACCACATATCTTACAAAGGACTAGTATCTTTATATATAAAGCCTTATCAAAAGTCAGCAATTAAAAAAATGACGGGGCGCCTGGGTGGCTTAGTTGGTTAAGCGTCTCACTTCAGCTCAGGTCATGGTCTCACAGTTCGTGAGTTCGAGCCCCACATCAGGCTCTGTGCTGACAGCTCAGAGCCTGGAGCTTGCTTCAGATTCCGTGTCTCCCTCTCTCTCTGGCACTCCCCAACTTGCACTCTGTCTGTTTCTGCCTCTTAAAAAATTAACATTAATTTTTTTTAAAATGATCAAGTTAGAAAATGGACAAAAGGCTTAAAGAACATTTCAATGAAGAGGATATACAAATGGAGAATAAGTACATGAAAGTACATTCACCATCATTACCTTTTAGGGAAATGCAAATTACAAAGGCAGCGAGGTCTTACTACATACCCATTTAAATGGCTAAAATGAATTTAAAAAAATAATAGTGACGACATTAAAGCTGTCAAGGGTTCAGAGTAGCTAGATCACTCACATGTTACCGATGGAAAAATAAAATGATGCAGCTGCTCAAAAATAGTTTGGTAGTGTTTTGTTTTGTTTTGTTTTGTTTTAAATAAAACTAAACATACAATTATCATACAATTTAGCAATTACAGTACTGGGCATTTATCCCAGAGAAATGGAAACACACATTTACATGTACGCGAATATTCATGACAACTTAATTCTTAATGGCAAATACTAAAAGCATCCCGATATCCTAATATCCCCAATGGTTGACTAGTAAAAAACAAAACAAAACAAAAAGAAAACAAACAAAAAATTGCTACATCCATACCAATGCTTATCCAACAATAAAAAGATACAAATAATTGAATCACACATCAACTTCCATGAATCTGAGAAATATGCTGAGTGATAAAAGCCAAATCAAAGGCTTAGGTGCCATCTGATTCCTTATATATGATTCCTTTGCATAGTGGTTTTTTTTTTAATTAAAAAATGATAGAGGGGAGCCTGGGTGGCTCAGTTGGTTAAGCGGCCGACTTCAGCTCAGGTCATGATCTCACGGTCCGTGAGTTCGAGCCCCGCGTCGGGCTCTGTGCTGACAGCTCAGAGCCTGGAGCCCGTCTCAGATTCTGTGTCTCCCTCTCTCTCTGACCCTCCCCTGCTCATGCTCTGTCTCTCTCTGTCTCAAAAATAAATAAACGTTAAAAAAAATTTTTTTTTAAAAAAAGAAAAATGATAGACACTGAGAACAAATTAGTGGTAGTGAATCAAGATGGGGAGGTCAAAGTGGGGAGGAGATAGGAAAGATATGGTTATGTTTACAAAAGGGTAACATGAAAGTCTTTTTGGTGGTACGCCATATCTACACCTCTGATAAAAATGCATGGAAATAAGCATAAACACACACACACACAAACACACACATACATACACATAAACACAGATGAGTTCATGAGTACATGTAAAACAGGAAATCTGAGCAAGATGGCACAATTATGTCAATGCCTCTTTCCTGGTTGTTATATTGTACCGTACATTTTTAAGTGGTTACCACTGGGAAACAAGGTAAAGGGACACAAGATCTCTGCTTTATTTCTTACAACTACATGTTAACCTAAAACTATTTTAAAATAAGAAGTTTGATTGAAAAAAGGCATCTGGAAAGAAAGGAGCATTTGTCTACTGTATAAGAGCCATTAAACTTAAAGCTATAGGTCGGTAGGGTAATACCTTCAGTATTCCATTAAAAAATAACTAACAGTCGAGAATTTTGTACCTTGAAAACTTATATTTCAAGAAAACGTGTGAAATAATTTTAAATATAAACAAATCCTTGGAGATTTTATCACACATTTCATAATCAAACTTTGCAAAAGAATGACTTTGCAAAGGAGCAAAATGACTTGTAAGAGGAAAGAAAATCAAAGATTCTGAAAAATACATGAGTAAACCAAACTAAACATTGACTCAACAAAGAACAACAAAAATGGTGTCTAATTTGTGGGTTTAGAATAAAAACTTTGGACCAAATATCATGTAAATTGGGAAAGTTAATCATTGTTGAGCATTCTATGGTGCTTGTATTAATGTGTTGAGAAGGATCAAACATACTAACTGTAGACTTTAAGTGTGAATATTAAAATAGCTGGAAAAAAACATCTGAAGATAGAAAAAATATAACCTCAAAAATGTCAAGGAAAAAGTTAGAAAAACCAAAAGAAAACTATGAATAATTATAAAGGAACAAAAGACTGCACAAATGATGCTCAAAAGATGTTAGTAGAAACAAATCTAAATATATTATAAACTTCTGAATAAATAAATACCCCATTGAAAACACAAAGTCTTAGGGCACCTGGGTGGCTCAGTCAGTTAAGCGCCCAACTTTAGCTCAGGACATGATCTCACCGTTTGTGAGTTCAAGCCCCGTATTGGGTTCTGTGCTGTCAGCTCAGAACCTGGAGCCTGCTTTGGATTCTGTGTCCCCCTCTCTCTCTGCCTCTCCCCAGGTCACACTCTTTTTCTCTCTCTCTCTCTCTCAAAAATAAATAAACAAAAAAAGAAAAGACAAAGTCTTGATGGCTTTAAATTTTTTTAATGTTTATTTTTGAGAGAGAGAGACAGACAGACAGAGTGTGAGCAGGGGAGGTACAGAGAGAGAAGGGGCACAGAGTCCGAAGCAGGCTCCAGGCTCTCAGCTGTCAGCACAGAGCCTGACGTGGGCTCGAACTCATAGATCGTGGGATTATGACCTGAGCTAAAGTCAGACACTCAATCGACTGAGCCACCCAGGTGCCCCCAAATCATTTTTAATAAAAGAGTATTAAGTAGAATGAAATAAAAGGGAAATGAAACAAATAAGACTCAGGACTCAATACTGAAATGAAATTATGATAATAATTATAGGTAACTGAAAAATTTTGAAACCTGGCTAAGTTGCCAATGGGTGAAATTTACCTGGAAGAGAAAAGGTAATTATAAAGAGTACATTAAAGGAGAAACAGAATCCACCCCCCATATATTTCCAAGATGTGCAATGTCTCACTAAACCAAGTACACTCCTACTCTAGAATCTCCCGTACAAAGTTTCCCTCATTCCAGAATCCACAGGCAGCCCTCCTCCATGTTAAAGTCAGAGCCCGCTGCTTGTTGCTTGTGAGAACCCACCCTTCCCTGGTGATAGCTCGATCAGAGCAGAGGCTGTGTTCTCTCCTCCATCCTATGCTGCCCTGTCTTGCATTCAGCTGTGAGTTCTGTAACAGCAGGCAGCATATGCAAGTTTCTACAGCCGCACTGTAGAAACTTCATAAATAATTATTAAATAATTAAGTGGACAAGTAATGTATAAATAAAGGTTATAATGAAGCAATTGTAGCTTTTCAGATGATTCAGTAAAATATATTGAGTGAAGTGTTTTAAACTATATTTGAAAAAATATTTAAGCTAAGGTAATTTTTCCCACCCCTGCCTCTCTCTCTCTTTACAACTTTTCCCCAGAAAAGGAGCATTGATTAGACCTCAAAGATGACTTGTGGTTTTTTTGAGAGATGGCTAATTAATAGAAAAGGGGGTATACACATGCAGTTTATCTCAATAGTGCTTGCAATAATTTATTAAAGCATTTATGCTAGTGGAGGTCTCTTAATTTTCCACTGCAGGAGTTTCCAAATACCCATCTGTTGCTTAAGGCACAATAGTATGTCCCGATCTGCACTCGCTTTGACCCAACTGCATTCCTCTAAATATTTAAGTTATAAAGCTGTCAGTAGGCATTACAACTGCACGAAAAGATTTCACTCACTTTTAGGTAAAGCAAGATTATGAAAGGAAAAATGAAGTGGGTTTTCCCAATACACTTTTGGCAGGCTGGAAGCAACAAGCTTCATTTGCAGCTAATGAGTAAGTAGACGTAAAACTAAGCAAAGAAAGGATGCAAGCAACGGATACGGAGGGAGCACAGACGGAGCTAACAGGTGGCACAGACACAGCAGGGGCTGATGATGAATGGGATGCTGACGGTGGAAAAATATGACCAGACTCAGGAAGAGTCAGATGTATTTCGGCACAGGCTACTAAATTTTAAAGGACAGAATCAGGAACCCATCTGTGGCATTGCAGTTGATACAGGAAAGTTGCCAGCACTTGAAAACAATGCCATGCTGCTGTCAGATTGAACAAAGAATTCGGTATTAGCCACCCGGGATGGATAAATTATTTCTAGAATTTTATTGTGGAACTTGGATGGGAAATCTAGTTATTGCATAGGAATTCAAAAAAAAGGTATTTGTACGCAAAATGAATATTTTGTATGGAGCAGAGTAGCAGTGAAGTGCAGGATAGAGAAAGGGCGTGGAACCATGGCCATCTTTACCTTCATTGGGAGTAACCCTTGATGTGTCCCCCAGAATCTTGATTCAGTCATTTACACAATGAAATGCGTCAATATGAAGATGTTTCAAAGTCACAGTGCAGGAAAAACACTAAGACCTCTTTCATATACCATGAAATCCTATTAAGAGGAAATTAAAAAAGAAAAAAAATTTCTTCTCTTGACATAGTTCCTTCTACAAATGAATTTAAATAGAAGTATTTTAAGAATTTTAAATAGCAAAGTGTTTTTTTTAATGTTTATTTTTGAAAGAGAGAGAGAGAGAGACAGAGCGTGAGCATGAGAAGGGTAGAGAGACAGGGAGACGCAGAATCCGAAGCAGGCTCCAGGCTCCGAGCGGTCAGCACAGAGCCTGACACGGGGCTCGAACTCACAAACCGTGAGATCATGACCTGAGCCGAAGTCAGCCGTCCAACCGACTGAGCCACCCAGGTGCCCCAATAGCAAGTGTTATTTAAGCTCTGAATTTAAAAAAAAAATCAGTTTTAAGAATTTACCTTATTTCAAATAATTTGATTTTAGCATATACTCTACATAATATGTATCACTTTTGAAAACCTCTAAGAATTTGGTTAAAGGTTTTAAAGACAGTAATGAAAACACTGACTCACAACTCTTACATATTTGCCCCTCCTGTTATATGAGAGTTATGGAAACAATCTTATATTTTCCGATACATTCTAAGTTCCTCTGTATCACTAAATAATGTGGACTGGCCCACAATTAGCACAGTAGAGTCAAAAAATCTGTAGATGTGCTCTGTGTTCCCTCATGCTATAGCCATAAAATGCCAGTCAGGACTCTGATTTATCTATCTGATGTAATATGTCGACTTCACACAGACTAACACCCACCTTGCATGTTGGCGTTGTGTATCAGCAGTTCAATATACAAATGTACATATGATGTGTGGATATAGAAAAAAGTTGTTTATTTGGGAAATTGATATGCAGTGCAGGAGTATCAAGGATAAAGCAAAGCAGAAAAAGAAAGTGGAGCATGAACTGTAATTCTAGGTTTTTATTTTAGAATTGTGATCTTTGACAAATGAAGATTTTATCATACACTTTCTTTTTTTCTGCAATATGTCTTTGGGAAGTTCAAGGATCAGAGATTATGGTCTCTGAACACAAATAAGAATACAGGTTGATGATAATTTTCAAGGTGAATCTAAAATTTTTTCATCTCTCTCTTTCATATGATGAAGCAAAAAGGCTTAATCCATTGGCCCGTTTAGTCACATATGCTAATCATAATTGGAGTAAGTGGGCATGAGCCCACTACTTAAATCTCAGATTTAAATTTTAGATTAAATCAAGACTGACCACTGGCAGGAAGAGTTGTTGAATCTAGAAGTAAAACCAGAGATCAAAACTCAGCCATTCAAAAGTTATTTCCTGATGACTCCCCAGTATGACTGCGATAGTACTGGGCAAGAGAGGGGTGAAAAAATCATGTTTCCCGCTGTTGAAGCATTCTTCGATGGAGAAGAAAAATTATACTGACTTCTCCTCATCTGCAAGGGGCAGAACGTTGTGATTTCAATTTGTAATTGAGAGGTACACACGGGAGAGTGCTGTCCTCTGAAGGGAATCAGTCTACCACCATACCACCCTGTAACACGCCCCATCTTGTCGTGTTACAAATTTCAATTGATAAGACACCACCTATCGGTAATGCTAATGATATACATCCACTTTGGAAAAACTTTTAGTGGAATTCCTATATTTAATTTAACATGTAAATAAATATCCCGTGACATATCTTTTCTATTCCAATTAAAATGGGTACCTATATTCCCTAAAATGAATGAATGAATGAATGAATGAATGCAGTAATATTCACTGTGGCTTTATTCATAACAACACCAAACTGGAAACAACTAAAATGTTCCACCTAGTTTCACATATACATTTTTTTCTGTATAGATTTTTCCTCATTCCTATTCTCTGAATTAAAATGCCTATTGAAATTCTTAAACAAATAAAAATTGGCATTTTAGGGGCACCTGGGTGGCTAAGTTGCTTAAGTGTCCGACTTCAACTCAGGTCACGATCTCTCAGTTTGTGAGTTTGAACTCTGCCCCGTGTTAGACTCTGTGCTGACAACTCAGAGCCTGGAGCCTGCTTCAGATTCTGTCTCCCTCTCTCTCTGCTCCTCCCCTGCTGGTACTCTGTGTCTCTCTCTATCTCTCAAAACAAATAAACATTAAAAAAAAAAATTCAAGAAAATTGACATTTCATTCTAAGTGATTTCAATCAATGGCTTTTATAGTTAATAATAGAATATGAAATGTAATTTCTAAATAAAATATGCAAACATTGGAGAAGTGTTTTGAATCTCTCAACTTGCTTTTGCACTTCGTGCATAAGTTAAACTCAATGTAAAGAGTAATTGAACATGTGCTCGGAGAAGTAAGGTCACTCCAATGACAGCCAAATGGGAACCAGGTAGTCAGGGAGGTAGACTGCCTTGGGAGGAAGTAGAGGCAAAGTCTGTAGTAGCAAAGGTGCCCAGGAACTTTCTCGTCACTCAGAAAGGACTTGCACCAAACTGGATACATGACAAGAAGTGGGTGAGAAACTGGGGGGCTCTGTTGACTCACCTCTCTGTATACCTGAGCACTAACCAGTTCCCTTAGCTGAAAATCGCCCTTGGATATGACAACACATGGCAGTTTCCACAAGATGGATTATATAAAAATGTCAACTTGAACAGATATGACTATTTTTGAAATCTGCTTTCTCTTAGAAAATTATGCAGTATTTCTCCTCAATTCATTCTTACTCCAATATAATCATTTTCCTTCATATTACTCTAGCACAAGTCCAAATTGTCCATTGTCACTTTTCACGTGTAAATCTGAATTTTAGGCATAATTATTTTCTCCCTGCTTTGCATGATTTATGGGCCTCATTAAAATGTATGTATGTATATATATATATGTGTGTGTGTGTGTGTGTATATATATATATATATATATATATATATATATATATATATATATAATTTTTTTCCCCTATGTCAACAGTAAGTCAGTACATTCTTTCTCCAATTAAGTTTTCTTTTTCCCTTCAGGAGAAAACAAAAGTGTATGTTCAATTATACACAGAATGCCATGTCCAAATGAGTGTTAATATTTTTAATCTGAAAGTCCGGGGTCCAATTCCTTGTGCAAGGAACAGCAGATCTTGCCACTAGATATAAGCACTATGAGGACATGATTTTTTTTTTTTCTTTTGTTTACTGTTGGATCCCCAGCACCTAGGAAAGTTGCCAGTACACAGATGGCTCTCAATCATCTTTGCTTTTAGCAAGTTTGTGGATCAGAGGCTTATAATCATAAAAAAACAACAACAAAAAAACGCCATGGGGTATGGGACACCAGGGTGGCTCAGTCGATTGAGCGTCCAACTTCAGCTCAGTTCGTGATCTCACTGCTCAGTGAGTTTGAGCCCCACATCGGGCTCTGAGTTGACAGCTCAGACCCTGGAGCCTGCTTCAAATTCTGTCTCTGTCTCTCTCTGCCCCACCCCTGCTCACACACTGTCTGTCTGTCACTCTCTCTCAAATATAAATAAACATTTAAAAAATCTTTAAAAATGCCATGAAGTGAAACAGATTAAAGATCCTGTGAAGAGAATAGGAGCTTCTGAGATGTGGACTCATGGTCCCACAGGGGTAGGGATTCCATGCTGGGCCCCACCACTCTGCCCATGGGGGAATGGGGCACAGATGCTGTGAGGGGTAGACCCATTTTTTATACAAATTTAAATATTTTATTTATTTGTTTGTTTGTTTATTTATGAGAGAGAGAGGCAGAGAGGGGGAGAAGCAGAATCGCAAGTGGGCTCCAAGCCCAGCATAGAGCCCAGTGTGGGACTCAATCTCACGACCATGAGATCACGACCTGATCTGAAATCAAGAGCCTGAGCCACGCAGGAGCCCCGGGGGTGGACCCCGTCTGGGCCCAGATCGCCCATCGTTTTCGTCAAAGGGCAGAAAACAAGAGGAGTGTTCTCAGACCCCCGAGAAGACACGGAGCAGCCGGAATGTTCCAGGGTGGCACACGAGTCATTCCTACTCTCCTCCACCGGCAGTGTGGAGTGGAAGCAACATTTGTGTGCCCTTGTGTGGTTCTGAGCCTCTCCCCTTTACTGCCAACTGGAGATTAAAACGATCTGAATTCTGGCATTTTACTCCAGCTGCCTGCGTGTGCCCTTTCCCACCACCATCACCTTGCCCAAAAAACTACAAGCCCTCTTTCTTCATCAGTGCTTACATTTATAATTCCCACAGCACTTTAGTCTCACCTGAAGTCTATTCTAACACAAGATCCAGAACCCAGTAACGACACAGACGTAGGTTCTCAGTCTCCTTATGCGGAAATATTTCTCCAAGAATTTCACATTTCCCTCTAAGCACCAGTGAATAGCGAAGAGAAAGGACAATTCAAATGGATCAATAGCCAGGAAGAGGCTGAGACAAATTGTGACAGAGGAAAGAAATGGAAGGGGTGAAGCCAGACCATTCCCTCTCTGATTAACTATGGTAAAACCCCAGAATCCCAGTATCTCAGTTACTTAAGACATTACAGGCTTATTTCTCTTGTATATCCTACTGCAATATAGAAGGGTATTAGGACAACACTAGACTCATAGAATGAGTTAGGAAGTATTTTATCCTCTTCTACTCTTTGGAAGAACTTAAGATAAGATTTATATTATATCTTACTTAAATGTTTGATAGAATTTACCGGTGAAGCCATCTGGTTCTGGATTTTTCTTTGTACAAAGACATTTAACAGTGTGTAAGTTTAAGGTGTGCAACATGATTTGATGTATGTAGATATTATGAAATGATCACCATACTAAGTTTAGTTAACATCTATCACCTTTCACACTTTCAAATTTTGTTCCTTATGATGAGAACTTCTACTCTCTCAACAGCTTTCAAATATACAATATTAAAAATACTACCTTTATTTTGTTTTTTTATTTTATTTTATTTTATTTTATTTTTATTGTTATTGTTATTTTTTATTTTTGAGAGAGAGAGAGTGGGTGCATATGTATGTGTGAGCAGGGGAGGGGCAGAAGGAAAGGGAGAGGAAGAATCTCACTCAGGCTCCATGCCCGGCTTGGAGCCCCATGCTGGGCTGGATTCCATGACTGTGAGATCATGACCTGAGCCTAAATCAAGAGTTGGACACAACTGATTGAGCCACCCAGGTGACCCCCACATATTACATTTAAATTAGTAGACTTTATAAAGCAGTTTTAGGTTTTCAACTGGGGAGTATTTTGATTGCCAATTCAATCTCTTTACCTGATATAGGTATTTTCAGGTTTTCTATTTGTTTGATATCAGTTTCAGTAGTTTGCGTCTTACTGGAAATTTGTCAGTTTCATTAGGTTATATAAATTGTTGACACACAGTTTCATACAATTTTAACTTTAATCCTTCCCCCCCCCACCCCGGAAGATTTGAAGTAACAACACTTCTTTTATTTCTCAAACTATTTTAGTAATGAGTTATTTGCTTTATTTCATTAGTCTAGCTTAATTTCAGTTAATTTTTCATCTTATCTTTTCAAAAAATCAACTATTGTTTTCATCAATTTTATTTATTTTCTATTTTTCTGTTATATTTTTCTGCTCTAATTTTTATTATTTCCTTCATTCTCCTTGCTTTGGGTTTAATTTGCTCTTTAATTTCTAGTTTCCTAAGGTATAAAGTTAGAATTTACTTTAAGATTTATCTGCATTTATATATTTATCTCTAAAAGTTTCCCTCTAACTGTTGCATTAGGTACATTTCAAAGGTTTTTGGTATGTTGTGTTTTTGTTTTGTCTGTGTCCATGTTTTCTAACTCTTTGTGATTTCTTCTTTGGCCCATTAATTATTTAATGGTGTGTTGTTTAATTTCCACATATTTGTGAATTTCTCAAATTTCCTTCTGTAATTGATTTCTAATTTCACTCTATTATGATCAGAGAACATACTTTGATTTCAGTCTTTGTATATTTATTGAGGCTTATCTTATGGGCTAATATATAGTTGATCATGAACAGTGATTTTTTGTGCAGTGGGGAGAAATGTGTGTCCTGCTTTTCACTGGAGCATTGTGTGTATATCTACTATGTCTTGTTGGTCAATAGTACCGTTCAAGTCTTCTATTCTCTTGTTGATTTTCTGTCTAGCTGTTCTATCCCTTATCAAAAGTGAGGTATTGACATCTCTACCTCTTGTTTATGAACAGTTTACTTCTCCCTTTAATTCCATCAATATTTCACAGGCTGTGAAACATTGTTTTTAGATTCATATGTTTTTATAATTGCTATATCTTCTTGATGTTTCAAGTCTTTTATAATAAAGTGTCTTTTATAATAAAGTCCTGTGCTAACAGATTTTTGTTTTAAATACTTTTTCATCTGATGTTAGAATAGTCAATACAACTCTCCTTTGTTTGTGTTTTCCCGGCATTTTATTCCACTCTTGTACTTTCAGTTTGTTTGTATGTTTGAATCTGAAATGTACCTCTTACTTGCCAGGACAAAGTTGGATCATATTATTTTATCCTTTTTTAAAAATATCTGCCTTTTTATCAGAGTATTTATCCAGTTCCCGTAAATGTAATTACTAATTAGAACTATATCTGTGATTTTGCCGCTATTGCTACTTGCCATTTCAAGCTTTATTCTGATGTTCATCACAGCACAAGTCAAGGAAAGCCACACTTGGGAGGGGAGAGGAGGGCTCAGAACAACTCTCGCTTTCCCAATGATGCCATACCTAATTGATTGATTGATTGATTGAGAGCACAAGTGGGGGTGGGGCAGAGAGAGAGAGAGGGAGAGAGAGAGAGAGCCTTAAGCAGGTTCTACACTCAGCAGAGAGTCTGACACAGGGCTTGATCCCACAACTGTGAGATCGTGACCTGAGCTGAAATCAAGCGTAGGATGCCTAACCTACCGACCCATACAATCCCTGCTGTGACCTATTTAACCTGTGTCTCCCCATCTCACAGATTTACCATGTGCTGTCTAAATCAAATGGAGACATTGCCATTTAACGTTTTGTCTTATCAAAATGTACTCTTTGGCATTTTCAAGACACTTTTGATTAATTCAAGACCAAAAAAAATCTGTTTAACTGAAAAGCAGGAGTGGCAATTAGAATTTATCAAAATTTTGGTACTGCATAATTATGATGTTTCACGTAGAGATTTAGTACATATTTGGGCCTACCATGGAGTCTAATACATAGTAAAAACACACGAAATATTTTTTCAGCGAATGGATGAACTTTTTCATTCACTGCTGATGTTTTTTATTGAACCACAAAAGCAATAATGAACACTTGTTGAATGTGCCAGGCAAGTCCATAATACATACAATAAGGTGCTGAATAAAAGGAACAAAGTTCTTGCCCTAACAAAGAACACACTTAGGATGGATGAAATAGACAATAAACAACCTAAATAAGATCAAAAGGACAAGTGCTATGCAACAGATTTTAGAAAATACAACAGGGACACGATTTTATTTTTTTTAATTTTTTTTAAATTTTTTTATTTTAACGTTTACTTATTTTTGAGACAGAGAGAGACAGAGCATGAGCAGGGGAGGGGCAGAGAGAGAGGGAGACACAGAATCCGAAACAGGCTCCAGGCTCTGAGCTGCCAGCACAGAGCCCGACGCGGGGCTCAAACTCACGAGCTGCGAGATCATGACCTGAGCCGAAGTCGGATGCTCAACCAACTGAGCCACCCAGGCGCCCCAAGGGACACGATTTTAAAAAGAGTGTTCAAAACTTCTAGACACTGAGTTGCGGAAGGGCCTGAATGAATTGAAAGGGAAGCCATGCACACAGCTGGGGGAAGAGCAATTCCAGGAAAGAAGCGATGCAAGGGCCCGGGCAGGGATCCCTTTGGGGGTGTTTAAGGGAGACCAGAAAGGAATGGGTAGATAAGCGAAGTGAACAGAGAAGGGTAAGAAATGAGGTCTGAGTTTTCTTATTCCTTCACACGATTGGCATGCTCAAAGTGAAATTTGTTCTGAGAGTACCCCCACACACAGTTAGTACGTCACTGTATGTCCAGGGGTTTTCCTCTCAACAGGGGCTTGCTCAGGGCTGTGAGCAGCTGTGTCCATGTAGAGAGTCCCCGATCTGCAAAGAGACCCTCCTACCACCACCTTATACCGCTTTTGAAATATCCTAGCTGTAAATCCGCTTTGTCTCTATGTGTGATTAATCTCCCTTCACCCAGGGCAGAGGACACACACTATAAGACGGTATGAAGGGGATTTCCCCGAATCCTTGCTCACAAAAACAGAACATTTCATTGAAATTGTGATCTTCCCAAGTTGTATGATTTGGGAATAAATCAAATAAGTTAACCTAACTTCAAGGTCAGAATGTGTGTGATTTTTGATTTTGAGTCATAGAGTCTTAGTGAAAGAGAACTCACTAAATCATAGAAGCAGAAGCAGAAGCAAGCACCCCCTTTTTTCCTTCCCGTGTTTGAATAACTGTCATCATCTCATAGCCACCACCCTCCCATGTATTTTTTATTTATTCAGTATAGTACGTGGGCAGCTATTGGAATTTTCAAAATCTTTGCTTTACAAACATACTTTTCAGCAATTTAAGCTTTGTGCACATTTTGTATTTTTGAAGACCTTTGTATCCAAAATACTTTGTTGTTGTCTGTGGGCAACCTCGTTTTGAAGTCTCAGGCTGCCTCTAATGTGTTCCCATAATCTGCTGTCAGTTGACTCAAATCCAACCCCACTGCTCGGCTCTGCATGTCCCTTCAACTTGATGTAATGCTGTTTATCATTATTCTTCAACGCTAAGTCTCTAGCTTTGTATTCTCTTCGTGTACCTGGGCATATGTTTCTTTTCGTTAACACAGAGACAATGCCTTTGTGACTCTATCAGGAGCAGCCTTTGTTTCCAGGAAAGATGGTTTCCTGATGTTTAGATTAGGGCATGGAATATGAGCACACAGTGTTTATACTCCACCGCCCACTTCTGAGACTATGACATACTATACCCCTGGAATAAAATGAACTTCCATTTGCAAACAGAAACAAAACCAAAAACCAACAAAAAAGACAACCCTAATGTTATTATAGTTAATTACTGTTTGTATCTTATTTAACCTTTCAAACCTATATGATGAATTATTTAATTATGTCCACTGAGACATTTATTGAGCTCTTGTTTTTCTACATCTTGTCTTTAAAATATTATACTTACACTAATGCCCCCTTAATCCCGTATTAGTTGATAAATAATATCTTAATATGATTTAAACAGTGAAATACAAAATGGAAAGCATGTTAATCCTACTACAATATTCTTACTCCTACATCTTTCTAGCAACAATAAAGATCTCAAGCTTCTTGGAGATAAAACGTTCTCCATATGAGAAATAGCATTTGGAGAATAAAACGTTTTATTGAAATTATCTATGTAGAACAATTTGTTATGTATGCTAATAAATCGAGCACAGTTTGCCTTAGACAACCTCATTATACTCTAAATCAGTGTCTGGAAATGCCTTTCCATAGAAGCTCTAAATGCAAATATTGCTCCACTTTACTTAAATCATGTTCTGAGCTTCCTAATCTCTTAAACTCTACCAGACAGTTATTTTAAATAATTATTTATGTGACATAAACTTTATTAGGCTTTTGAGTTTCATAGTTGATTCTGTGACCTTGAGAAGATAATAGCAACAAGAGTCCATAAAACCTTCTCCACCTCTTTTTTGATTTCACAGATTTCCTTAAAAATGTTCATTTTTCCTCTCCTGTGTCAAGTTACATCTTCATACGGTTTCAGTGTGCAGTATCTAGATCAGTACAAAGTATTGACACATTGGTGGAATTTAAAACAAATGTATTATGAATATTTAAAAAAATAGATATAGCATAGGTAGTTTGTTCAAATCAGAGTTCCACTAAAATATATTTCTTAAAATATTATTGGGGATGTGAACTTTAATAAGAATGGTATTTGACTGCTTGTATATTTTTTAATTCCCCTGATAATGGCTGGCTAGGGCACTTTAGATAGTGCTTGGATGAGCCAAAACAGGAATAGGAAAAAATAACTAGTCAATGTGATTTATGTGAGGGTGTTATTGTGCACAGTTCACCCTTTGATTTAAATATCTTACTTCCGTAGTGCTGATCAGAGAAATAAGATTGGATTTTCTATTTGTTAGTTTACTGTAAGTGGTTATTTACATTTTCTTCTGTTCTTTGTTACAACCTGTATAACCTGAATTTTAAAGAATTATGAGTGTTCAACTAGCTGCCATGCTTTTTCTTTTCATCTAGTGACACCAATCTGCCTTTCAAAGCTCATTCAAATCCTCTCCAGTGATCTCTTTCTGAGTGACCATTGAAATGTGAACAGCGAGATACCCACTAGAATGCCCAGCAGGATCTGTGATTTATCTTTTCTTTAAGATATGTGATTCCTGAACTTTAACCCTGTCTTAACTCCCCAAAGGTAGAGTTGACCATACCGTATCCCATTTTAATTTGTATTCCCCTGGAAACACATCCTGAGACAAGGAATTTGCTCACACAATTATGAATACTGAGACGCCCCACAATCTGCCATCTGAAAGCTGAAAACCCAAGAAAGTTAGTAGTCAAATTTAGCCTAAGTCCAAAGACCTGAGGACCACGGGAGCCAATAATTTAAATCCCAGGCCAAGGGACAGGAAGATGACATGGGATGAGATGGGATGAGATGCCCTAGCTCTCCACCTTTTTTTTCCATTCATGCTCCCAATAGATTAGATGATGCTCACCCACACTGGGGAGGACAGTCTCCTTTCCTGAATCCACCAATTCAAAAGCTAATTTCATCTAGAAACACTTCCACATATACACTCAGAAATCATGTTTAATCTGGGCATCCCATGGTCAATTGAGTTGGCACATAAAATTAACTATTACAAGTCCACATGGACCTTGTCAACATGGCATCCTCACGCCTCTCCTTAAACCATACTGAATCTGCAAATAAAAGCAGTAACAAACGCATAATTCCTCCTAACGTGATACAGATATCCTGTGTACAACCAAAAACGCACTAATCCTTTCCTCAGAAGAAGAGGTAAAGTTCTTGAGTGATGTTTATTCTTTTCTTTGACACCTCATAACTTAAATGTCCTGATGTAACATTAACAATACTGAAATACTGTGATATAATGCATTTTATGTTACATAATGAAGAAATAGAGACAAGGAAACAAGGATATAGATAGATAAACACACATACACACGTAGGTGTATTCATTGAAAAATAAGGAGGAAATACTAATGACAGTTACAGTTTTTGTTTCTGTAACTAGTCCCGTGGTCATAGCTGGATTTATAATTATTTCTTCCACTACTCATTCCAATTCCCTTCGATTTCAGCAAGCACCTCAGCTTGGATTGGGCAGGTTTAGTTTTTCATTTACTTTAATCACAGGTCATGGTAATAATACTAAGAGACACCCTAAGGAGTCTCCTGTATTCCAGATATATTCTCCCTTAACTTCATTGTGGAGTAATAGTCTAGTCGCTTTGGTAGTCAGAATCACTGTTGATCCAGAAGCATAAGGAGTCAAAGTGGCTAGGTGGCAGTCTTACATTTTAGTTCAATGGAATCATTGTTGTGCCTCCTGATAGAAAAACTATTCCTTGTGGAACTAAGACATCTAGGCCAGCAGAGCAGTAAGTTATGGAAATAAAAATTTTTCTAGCGATCAAACTGAGTGGTAATGCTTTCATTTCAACTTCTCGATTCTTAGGTCTGTGAATCCTGGCTATCAGATGCTGATTCAAAGCATATATAGCTTTCTGGAGAATAATGCCTCAGACCTGCAAATTATTCCCACCTAGTTGGTACTGTAGCTGAATCTTCAAGAGGCCATTCTACTGTTCTATCAAGCCAATTGCTTTGGGGTGGGGGACATTTAAAATGTAACGTAATGTATAGTATGGTACTATGTATAACATAGTGTGATATAACATACCATAACATACTATAATATAAGCTTCTTGTTCCACCTCTTTGAATGTAAGGCTTGCACAGTCACATTCATTATGTCCTCCAGCATCAAATCATTAAATGGTCAGAATATGGTCAACTGAGTGTCGTGGTCGAATTGTGTTCCTCCCGAAAGATATGCTCAAGATCTAATTCCCAGTTCATGCGATTGTGACATTATTTGGATATGCGGTCTTTACAGATGTCATCAAGGTAAGATGAAGTCGTAACGGATTAGGCTGGTCTCTAATCCAATATGATAGTTATAAGTAGAGGAGAAGAGGCACAGACATGCAAGAAGGGCAGTGCCATGTAATGATGGAGGCAGAGATTGGACTGATGCTTCTACAAGCCAAGGAACACTAAGCATTTCCAGCAATCACCAAAAACTAGAAAAGAAGCATGAAGTTCCTCAGTTCCTCCACAGGAACCAACCCTGCTGGTTCGCGGATTTTGCATTTCTAGTCTCCAAAAGGGTGAGAATATGGTTTCTTTGTTGAAGCCAGGCAGTTTATGCTACTTTGTTATGCCAGTCTTAGAAAACTTACGTGTTGTGCAGAGGAGAATTTTATGTACTACTTCTAGAAGAGGCACACACCACCGTTCTTAACATTCTGTTGGCTAAATCTCCAGTGTCTTTTAACTGCACTGTAGATAGGGTAATATGATTTAGCTGTGTCCTGGGGAGAAGAGATCTCTTTGATGAATATCCAGCTAATGTCTGCAACAGAAACTTAAAAACCAAAAGCAAATAACGGAACACTTAAGAACTTACAGGCAAAGTGAAAATGAATATGCAAATTGTAAGTTTCTAGGACTATTTTACACTGAAAAATTACATATAAATACTTGTTAAGACTACCTGATATGGAGGTATTTTATACGTAAATGCATTATTAACAAATTAGAAATATTGAAAAGAAATGAATTAAACTTTCAACTCTGGAAAGTTTTTAAAAGAGTAAAGAGGGAAACTAAAAAGCAGAGAGCAGAGTGTAAAAAATAATTATATAAGGCAATAATTAACCAATAACTAAATATTCATTTATATATATATAAAATATTTATAACCTTAACCTAAGTGCTATGTGTATACACACACACACGCACGCACGCGCACACACACACACACACACACACACTAAAATCAATCAAGGAAATGATAAAGAATTTTCTTTTAAAAATACTCTTTTCAACAATCTGTATGTCTTCTTTGGAAAAAATGTCTATTCATCTCTTCTGCCAATTTTCAATTGGATTATTCATTTTTGGGGTATTGAATTTTGTAAGTTCTTTTTAGGTTTTCAATACTAACCCTTTATCAGATATATCTTTGCAAATATCTTGTCCCATTCTATAGGTTGACATTTAGTATTGTTGGTTGTTTCCTTCACTGTGCAGGAAGGAAATCCTAATTTTGATGAAATCCTAATAGTTTATTTTCACTTTTGTTTCCCTTTCCTCAGGAGTCATCTTTAGAAAGATGTTGCTATGCCAATATCAAAGAAGTCACTGTCTGTGTTCTCCTGTATGACTTTTATGGTTTCAGGTCTCACATTTAGATCTTTAATTCCTTTTGAATTCATTTTTGTGTATGGTATAAGAAAGTGGTCCAGTTTCATTCTTTTGCATATTGCTTTCCCATTTTCTCAACACCATTTGTTGAAGAGACTGTCTTTTTCCTATTGGATGTTCTATTCATCTTTGTTGAAGATTAATTGGCCATATAGTTGTATGGTTATTTCTGGGTTTTCTATTTTGTTCTATTGATATGTATCTATTTTTGTGTCAGTACCATACTGTTTTGATCACAGTAGCTTTGTAATATAATGTGAAGTTGGGAATTGTGACATCTAGAGCTTTTTTTTTTTTTAAAGGTTGCTTCGGCTATAGTCCTTTGTGGTTCCATATAAATTTTAAGATTGTTCTAGCTCTGTGAAAACATGCTGAGGTATTTTGATAGGGATTACATTAAATGTATAGATTGCTTTGGATAGTGTAGATATTTTAACAATATTTGTTCTTCCAATCTATAAGCATGGAATGTTTTTCCATTTCTTTTGTCATCTTCAATTTCTCTCATCAGTTTTTTATAGTTTTCAGACTATGGTTCTTTCACCTTTTTTCAGTTAGGTTTATTCTGAGGTATCTTTTATTATTTTTGGTGCAATTATAAATGGGATTGTTTTAGTTTTTTAATTATTTTTTAATGTTTATTTTTGAGAGAAAGAGACAGAGTATGAGCAGGGGAGGGACAGAAAGGGAGGGAGACACAGACTGTAAAACAGGCTCCAGGCTCCAAGCTGTCAGCACAGAGCCTGACGTGGGCTTCAAACTCATGAATTGTGAGATTATGACCTGAGCCATAGTTGGACACTTAACCGTCTGAGCCACAAAAGCACCCCAGGACCATTTCCTCAATTTCTCTTTCTGCTGCTTCATTATTGGTACATAGAAATGCAATAGATTTCTGTATGATGATTTTGTGTCCTGGGAACTTTGCTGAATTTGTGTATCAGTTCTAGCAATTTTTTAGTGACACCTTTCAGGTTTTCAATATAGAGTTATCTGACATCTGCAAATAATGAAAGTTTTTCTTCTTCCTTGATTATTTGGATGCCTTTTATTTCTTTTTGTTGTCTGATTGCTGTGGCTAGGACTTCCAGCACTGTGTTACATAGCACTGGCAAGAATGGACATCCCTATCATGTTCTTGACCATAGAGGAAAAGTCCTGTTTTTCCCCACTGAGGGTGATATTAGCTGGGGGTGGGGGGGGGTGTTCATTAGATGAAAAGATACTCAACATCACTGATAATCCCAGAAATACAAATTAAAACTACAATGAGATACCACCTCACATCTGGCAGAATGGCTAAAATCAACAAGATAAGGAGGAGGATGTAGAGAAAGGGGAACCCTTTTGCACTGCTGGTGGGAATGCAAAATGGTGCAGCCACTGTGGAAAGCAGTATGGACGTTCCTCAGATGGTTAAAAATAGAACTATCCTACTATCTAGCAATTGAACTACTAGGTATTACCCAAAGAACATAAAAATACTAATTCAAAGGGATAGATGCACCCCAATGTTTATAGTAGCATTATCCACCATGGCCAAATTACAGAAACAGCCCAAGTGTCCATCATCTCATGAATGGATAGAGAAGATGTGGTATATATATATATATATATATATATATATATATATATACACACACACACACGCACACACACAATGTGGTATAGAGAAATGCCATATATATATACACATATCTATATTTATATTTTATATATTTATTTTATTTATTTATATATTTATAATTTGTGTATATATAAATTACCATTTGCAATGACATGGATCTAGTTAGAGTGTCTTAAGCTAAGCAAAATAAGTCAGAGAAAAACAAATACTATATGATTTCACTCATACGTGGAATTTAAAAAACAAAAGAAATGAGAAAAGGGGGAAAAAGAGACAGATAGGCAAACCAAGAAACAGACTCTTAACTATAGAGAACTGATGATTACCAGAGGGGAGGGGAGTGGGGGAATGGATTAAATAGGTCATGGGAATTAAGGAGGACACTTGTGATGAGTACTGGGTGTTGTAGGGAAGTTTTGAATCACCACATTCTACACCTGAAACTAATATTACACTGTATGTTAACTAACTGGAATTTAAATAAAAACTTAAAAAATGTTCTTTTTATCTTAAATTAGAAATGCCCAGTTAATGAGGATATCTTTAAAGAGATTTCACACAGCTTATTCACAGGAGGTAATTGATCCTTTTACTGGATATTTTCATGTAATTATATTTATAATTTTGATACAGTACTTTTGCTTTAAAGTAGACTTTTGGAGACAATAAAGAAGTAGATATGTATGCACATTTCACTGATGCAATATAATCACTATACTTTATTATCTAAAATGTAGGTAGTGTATTATCTAAAGTGTAGGTACTGTTTCTGGAGTCTTAAGTACTGACCTTTCACAAAGACAGCTAGTAAATGATTTTTAATATCTTGCAATTGGATTAAGGAAAATAGTTTTATCTTTGGAGGTGAATTCTTTTCTTTTAAAATTGAAAAGTGTTTAACATAATTCCTTAGTATCTCCAGGAGATATCCTTTATACTTACATTCGCCATTTTCTACTAATCTTAATGCACTGTTTTGAGGAATGTGAATATGGGTATGATTTGGGTAGGAAGCATAATTCAGAGACTCAAATGTCTGAAGGATACCCTGCTCTGTGGTATTATTAAAAGTGATCCAAATTCCTAAGGAAGATTATGTACAGTTCTAAGACTAAGAATAAATGTAGATTCTCCATTCTACAAATGCATTTCAGTACTTACCTTTCCTGAGGACCTGAGGCTTTTGATACTTGAATATTTGCCCCCTCTTTAAACATGTTCTTTGCATTTCATTTGCCATATTTTTCTCAGTCCCTCTTGAAAATGCCAAATACTTCATAAATTTCTTAAGTCTCCATACCTAGGATTACTCTCTTTTCACTGTACCTTATTCTTACCAGTGCCTTCAGTGATCAAATGACTCTGTGTATTCTGGTAATTCAAGTATCTATATTACTAACACTAGTCATAGTTAGTGTGTATACCAAACTTACTACAAGCTTGGTTTTGTTTTAAGCACTTTACGGTTTTGTTTTGTTTTTTAAGTGTACTTATTTACTTTGAGAGAGAGTTAGAGAGTGAACAGGGAAGGGGCAAAGAGAGAGAGAGAGAGAGAGAGAGAGAGAATCCCAAGCAGGCTCCACACCATCAGCATGG
The DNA here is from genome assembly GCF_028018385.1 of Neofelis nebulosa. NCBI lineage: Eukaryota > Metazoa > Chordata > Mammalia > Carnivora > Felidae > Neofelis > Neofelis nebulosa. The sequence goes on along the minus strand of NC_080792.1, from coordinate 12,397,097 downwards.
AGCCCAATGCAGGGCTCAAATTCACAAACCATGAGAACATGACCTGAGCTGAAACTCAGAGTTGGATGCTTAACCACCTGAGTCACCCAGGCACCCCTAAGTGCTTTATGTCTTTTAAATCATTTAATTGTCTAACACTATGAGGTGATCATTATTATTATCTCCATACTAAGCCTGATGATTCTGACCTGCAGAGAGGTTGCCTAAATTGCATTATGGATTGCCAGTGCCAGGATATGTTTTCAGGAACCAAATTCATGATCTTTGCCGTAGACCTGAACTTCTCCTCAAGGTCATAGTTCTTTCCTGAGCTCCAAATCTGTGTATTTAATTGCTTTTTTAGAAAATCTAGTCTCCAGGATCTATCAAAGGGAACATGTCAATATATTCTACTCCTTCTCCCTACAAAAAAAATGCAAATAATAAAAATCTGTCCTTCCTTAGCTGTTAACTAGTGTAAGAGAGTCATAGACTTATTTTAACCTTTCCATTTTTTTCTCTCTTGTAACAAGATTACCAAAACAAACTCCTAAGGATTTTTCAAATCAATCATCTTTATTTTATTTTATTAAATTGTCAGGAATATATCCAGATAAACTGAAGGCATTTCTCTTTGATATGAGGGAATGTTTTTATTTGATTTTTATTTTTTATTTGAATTTAATTATTATTTCTATTTTTTATCTGAATTTTATTCAATTTACAGAGTTCTTTTCCTATGACTATTTCAATTTCTTTTACATTTTTATGCAATTGGTTTTATCAATCTTTTATGGTGTTTGGATTTTGTATAATACTTAGCCTTTTCTTTCCAAAGCTTGTAAAATCTATTTTAAAAAAATCCTAGATTTTCTCTAGTACTTTTGTAGTTCAGTTATTTTATGTTTGAATTAAACATGTTTAAATTTTGCTTTCACCAAAACCAGGTTCTATCTTTCCTTAAACACCTTGTACAATATAGCCCCTCCCCCCATATGGTCCTTTTACTTCCTTGTACTGTTGCAAATTAGATTTCCCAGAAAGCAAAAGCTTAGATGAAAATGTGGGTGAAAGGGAAGGGAAGAGGTAAAGGACTGGGTAGAGAGAAATGCCAAGCTGTGATGATGTCTTTTTTTATTGATTTTTTTTCATCTTTATTTTTTTTTAATTTAAATATTAGTTAACATACGGTGCAATACTGGTTTCAGGAGTAGAATTCATTGATTCATCACTTACAATACCCAGTGCTCATCACAAGTGCCTTTCTTAATACCCATCACCCATCTAGCCCATCTTTCACCCACCTCCCTCTGTCAGCCCATAGTTTGATCTCTATCATTAAGAGTCTCTTGTGGTTTGTTTACCTCTCTTCTCTTTACTTGTCCCCCTTCCCATATGTTTATCTGTTTCATTTCTTAATTTCCACATATGAGTTAAGTCATATGGTATTTGTCTTTCTCTGATTGGCTTCTTTTGCTTAGTCTAATACTTCTAGCTCCATCCACTTCATTGCAAATGGCAAGATTTAGTTCTTTTTTTGGGGGAATAAGCTTCGGAATTCCCTGAGCCTGCACTGAGGGGTTAACACGGCATAAAGAATTAGAAAGCCATAGGATGTACACACCCAAGTTTGGGTAAACAAGATTAGGTAAATGAGATTAGGTAAATGGGGCAAAGGCCCCAGTATAGGACAAAGGTATAAGAATAGGGAATCTCAGGATGAAAACATCCGAGATGAGGTAAACAAAATTATATATTCAAGGCAGAAATGCCCCCCAACTTAGTACAGAAGCAGAAAGCTGCTTTCACAGGAGGGAAGGACCAAATTAGGTAAACAGGTAAATAGAGGTGGGCGAAGTTGCCCAGAGCTGAAGCTAATTAGCAAAAGAATGGTGCCTTGTTGACCCTGAGGTAGCCTGCTCTTTCTTGTCCCCTAGACCAATTTAGGTAAACAAAGGTGGTGCCTCATGTCTGCTGTAAACAATCTTCCTCTGAGGGCCAGGATTTTGCTTTGTATTAACCCAAACCCCTAACACCGCATATCTTCAAAACCCCCTGTCTCTCATTCCTATGAGTTAATGTTCACGATTTCTTTGTCTCTTTGTGCACACCCGTCACCACCTTTGTAAGCCTTCTGATCCTAATATAAAAGGAACAAGGACCCTTACTTGGGGCTCTTGTCTCCTCCAAGACATTAAGCTTTCTTGCATTTTTAATTCTGCATCCCACTTTCTTTCTGGACAAGAGAGAGCTCCAGACCCAGAGTCTATGACACTTTTTGATGGTCTACTAATATTCCATCATGTATTCCACATTTTCTTTATCCATTCATCAGTCAATGGACATTTGGGTTCTTTCTGTACTTTGCCTATTGTTGATAATGCTGCCATAAACATAGGGGTGAATGTGCCCTTTGAATCAGTATTTCTGTATTCTTTGGGTAAATATCTAATAGTGCAATTGCTGAATCTTAGGGTAGTACTATTTTTAGTTTCTTCAGAAACCTCTATAGTGTTTTCCAAAGAGATGAAGAAGGGCATTATATCATAATAAGGGGTCCGTCCAACAAGAAGATATAACAATTGTAAATATTTATGCCCCCAACTGGAAATAGTATCTTTTGGGGGAAATATAGATGGGCAGCCAAATGGTTACAATTCAGTCTGTACAATCAGAAGAAACTGAGGATGGATGGTCTGCTAGATGAGAGTAGTTTACCCAATAGAACACTAGCAATCCCCTTCTCAATTTCTAGACCTGGTCAAGTTTTCAGAATAAGAACTTCTGACTTAAGGATAAACTAGGTCCAGGAAAAAGGAACCTGTAACACTACATCATATGTATATGATAATGTATATGGTAATGATTTCCCCAGATCTTCCCCAAATAGATCTGTGGACATTTTCTTAATTAACTGCGAACTGGGGAAACAAAGATACTCAAGGGGTTTAAGGACTCTTGAAAAGGATCAAAGTTGACCTTGGAACTGGGAAACGGGGATAGAAGCAGGAGAAGCCTAGTTTACCATCACTTGGAGTGAGATGCATGGAGAATTTCTGCTTCCTCTCACCCCAGATCTCTGCTCTGTGGGAAAATGTGATCATTTCTAAGAAGGAAATGCTTCTATTATAGAACACAGCAAGACTCTCATTGAAATGTTAACTGCCACTGCTCCCTGACCACTTCCACATGTGGTGGCAAGGGACAGGCAGGTAAGAAGAGGGGGTCACTATATCAGCAGTTACTGAGTAACTGACACCAGTCTTCTTTCAGAAGGAAATAGAAATTTCATTAAACTATGGGGAAGGGAAGAACATTTTTCAAAATGGAATTCACTTGGGTACCCAGTGGCTACCAATTCTTTGCCCAATTTTGATAATAAAGAGAAAGCTTCTCTGACCTGAGAAAGACATGGTGCCCAAGGACCCAGAACTCTCAAGGATGAGAATATGGGTCACATCTCCAGGTAAGCAAATGAAATCAGCAGAAGTGGCAGTTATGGACGGAGAGTGTCTAGAATTGATAAGAGAGGGAGCAAGACGATGAATATCAGTTATGTGCCCCAGACCAGGGTAGCAGTAAGAGGATTAGTTATTCCCACTAGCTTATTAACGTCTCCTCCAGAAACAAAGGCTCACCAGATCCAGAGGCTCTGCTCCCAGAACTTATACAAAATGTGGCCTGAACAGCACCAGTGATGTTGCAATGTGCTTCCCAAATGTCATCTCAGGAATGAAAACATGTTTGTTTTCTGGCCATGATGCAGGCATAAATATCTCAGCTTTCAACTCTTTTTGGGATTGACTGAACTGAAAAGAGTCTTTTAATCTAGAATCTAAAACCCTTGACCTTTCACCCTAAATGAGGCTATCTCTGAAGCATTAACTCATTTTCAAATCTCCCCACTGGATGAGCTGAGGCTTTGTTTAAGACTTCATCACTTTTCTTTTTGATAAGTCTGGCTAGGAGTTTATCTATTTTGTTAATTCTTTCAAAGAACCAGCTCTTAGTTTTGCTGATCTGTTCTACTGTTTTGTTTGTTGTTGTTGTTGTTTGTTTGTTTCTATATCACTTATTTCTGCTCTAATCTTATAATTTCCCTTCGTCTGCTGACTGTAGGCTTTGTTTGATATTCCTTTTCTAGCTCCTTTAGGTGTACAGTTAGGTTGTGTATTTGGGACCTTTCTTGCTTCTTGAGATAGGGCTGAGTTGCAATATACTTCCCTCTTAGGACTGCCTTTGCTGCATCCCAAAGGTTTTGGACTGTCATGTTTTCATTGTCATTTGCTGCCAGGTATTTTTAATTTATTCTTTAATTTTCTGGTTAAATCATTCATTCTTTAGTAAGATGTTCTTTTTTTAAAATTTTCTTTAATGCTTGTTTATTTTTGAAAGAGAGAGAGATAGAGTATGGAGGGGCAGAGAGAGAAGGAGACACAGAATCTGAAGCAGGCTCCAGGCTCTGATCTGTCAGCACAGAGCCCGACATGGGGCTCAAACCTATGAACTGTGAGATCATGACCTGAACTGAAGTTGGAAGCTTAACTGACTGAGCCACCCAGGTACCCCTAGTAAGATGTTCTTTAACCACCACATATTTGAGGGCTTCCCAAATTTTTTCTTGTGGTTGACCAAGTTTCATAGCTTTTTGATCCCAAAATATGTGTGGTATCATCCCAATTTTTTTGTACTTGTCGAGGGTTTGTGACCCAGTATGTGATCTATTCTGGAGAATGTTCCATGTGCACTCGAAAAGTATGTGAATTCTGCTGCTTTGGTATGAAACGTTCTGAATATATCTACGTCCATCTGGTCAAGTGTGTCATTCAAGGCCATCGTTTCCTTGTTGACTTTCTGCTTAGATGATCTGTCCAATGTTGTACATGGGGTGTTAGAGTCCCATATTCTTATTATATTAGTATCAATGGATTCCTTTATGTTTGCGATTAATTGATTTATATACCACGTCCTATTGTCATTTCCACAATAGTCGATGGGTCAGAAACCCTTGGCAACTTCTTATGTTACCACAATTAGGTAATTGTGTGTAAGGAGCTTCTGATGTTGAAGTGTCACACCTGAACTCTAGTGCTTGGGGAAGCCTGCCGCCCCCGTTGCTGTCAGCTATAAATAACACTCCATATCAGCAGTTCTATCTAACAGGGCAGAGCTATCATTTTTTTTAAGTTTATTTATTTTTTTTTTTTAATTTTTTTTTTCAACGTTTTTTATTTATTTTTGGGACAGAGAGAGACAGAGCATGAACGGGGGAGGGGCAGAGAGAGAGGGAGACACAGAATCGGAAACAGGCTCCAGGCTCCGAGCCATCAGCCCAGAGCCTGACGCGGGGCTCGAACTCACGGACCGCGAGATCGTGACCTGGCTGAAGTCGGACGCCTAACTGACTGCGCCACCCAGGCGCCCCAAGTTTATTTATTTTTGAGAGAGAGAGAGAGAGAGAGAGAGAGCAGGGGTAGGGGTGGAGAAAGAGGAAAGAGAGAATCCCAAGCAGGCTCTGTGCTGTCAGTATGAGCCCAACATAGGGCTCAATCTCATGGACCATGAAGTCCGAAAGATCATGACCTGAGCTGAAATCAAGAGTCCAACACTTAACCTACTGAGCCACCCAGGTGTCCCACAAAACTATCCTTTCAGCAGCACATTCCTTATATCTTTGGTGAATATTTGGTGTTTTTGTTTTTCTTTTTGGCTTTATGTTCTATATTTGCTTTACCATACCCACTTCTCTCAAGCTTTAACCTTGTTGCTCACAATCTGTCATGGCACCTCTTGCATTTTCACATCACGTAGTGTGGACTATCATCTTCCATGCCTTAAGAATTACCCTATAGTGTGTTTACACAATCCCTTGTGCTTCTTGTCCATTTCTTAAATCATGTCCTTGAGAGAGCACGACAGAATTACAAACTGTCCCTTCCATATTCTTGATCTCATATCCCATGATATAATTTTCCCTTATTTAAAATCCTTAACTGACTGCCCACTACTTTTAATGTAAAATTTCCATATTATTCTAGGCCTTCAGTGCTATGAGTTGCCGTTCTTATTGATCGCCAAATTACCTATTTCTCTCAACTGTCCCAGACACGTAACCTGTAGCTTACTGATATAGAACTATTTATAGTTCCCCAAATGCATCCTGGCTGTGTGTGCTTCTTTGTGTGCATATTACTCTTTATATCTTGCTTCGAAGATACAAACTACCATCTTAGTTTGACTCGTACTCAAACTTCAAGTCAAAGCTTCTGTCACTTTCTGCTGAAAATCTTTCACTTTCTGGACCATGTGATCATTTGGCCAGTGTGATTCTAAACCACCCTCTCACATACACTGTTTGTCACCATTTTCTGTCTCTGTTTTTGACCAGTGTTTTGCGAACATAGGTCTACGCATGGATAAGAAACTAAGTCGAAATTATTTTTTTAAGATCAGTGCAAAAGTAAAGGTGACCTGATGAGGTTTTCATAAAGTCACATCAGGAGATATAATTCATCATCATTCAGTCTCATCTTCAGTCCTTTTACATATTTTTGTTGTTAAAATGTTCTTTATAACATGATTATGATAGTCATGATAAATACAGTTTTTTTCCTCTTTTTTCTTTCCTTGCTTGCTTCCTTCCTTCCAAAGCCCCAATATGACATAATAAAAAATAACAATATTTAGATCTTCATTTTTAACTCTGTTGCGCTAAATGCCGAATTGAAGTTTTAAACAAATTGTTGTCACTATTTCTCTTTATCAGTATCAAAAAACATAGAGTAGGTGCAAATATATCTTGATTAAATGAGTGAGTACACTCTCATATACATCAAGATGAGTATATTCTTAGAAATTTCCATATACCAGAATGAAACGGATACAGAATACTGCCTGGTTTGTAGACTAAGTAGATTCATGTGTTTAAATATTCTAATTACCATCCAATGGCTCCTCCAATAATTCCATTACTTAACTCTGCTCAGCACCCTAATGAACCCAGTGCCTCCATAATTCATATCCAGTGTTTTTAGAACAGTCCAGTATATTCTTTGCTGTACAGCTGGTGATCGTCATACAAACTACTGAATTAGATGAACATTTTTTTTTACTTTAATCCAGCGCATAATTAAGTCCCACCTCAAAACCATAAGGAAAATTAATAATTACAGAAAAGGGGCAGTAGACTGTGTTGGATCTAACATGCCAGTTCAGACTCAGCAGCAGATTATAAGAGCAATAAATTATGACCTTGCAGTAGCACCTGTCAGGTAGTACTTAAAGATTCCTCTGCAGTTGTTTCACTTATTAGCAGTCGATCCAGAAACATCTAGTACAGAGCAGATACAGTGAGTGAATCGCCTTTGTTCTCCTGAATAGCTATTTTTTGTACTGAATTTGGCTCCGCCGATAGATGTCTGTCTATATTTCCATAAAAATACGAGATGGAATCTTTTGGGACACTATAGAAAAATTTTGCAGACAACATAAATCACATAATAGAGTGAACTCATTACCTATCCTCTACCCCGCTGAAGCAAGGTGTAAATTCAATTTTAAGGAAAGCTAACACTTTTATTCTATTTTAAAGCAATTTCTTACCTGGCAGATAGGTAACTCTTTCTTCACTTACATTCCTTGAAGTGCAAATTAATTTTTAGTTCAGGTAGTAACTCATCTTTGTGTAGGCAGATTGTAACAGTAAGGGCTGTTCTTTTCTCAGGAAGGCAATTGAGTTGAACATAGATATACCAGATTCCAGAAATGTTTGAATTATTAAAAAATTTACCTCTACTTCTAGATTATTCCCCAAAAGGTGATCATATTTTATTTATACACTACAATCTATATATTTATTTATTTGTGGATATCAAGAGAGCAAAAATAGATATTTTTATGAAGTACTCGAATTGGGAATTCAATTGTGTAATGCAACTGTTAATTAAGCAAAACATATATCATTTATAGTGCCCAAAATATTTGCCCCATTTGTACTTTTTGATATAATCAGCTTCTGACAAGGTATGTTCAAATATTTGATCTTCATTTTGAGTAAATTTAACATATGTAATTTTAGTTATACATTTATAATTTCAAGTGAGACATCACTCCCTTTATTTTGAGATGGGAGGATTTTTTGCTGGAGGAGGTCACTTTCCAAAGTGAGTATTTGAAAATAGATGATGTCATATATTGTGAGATGAAAAACAAAATATGATTCATGTATTGCAAATTTTGAATTATGGACTATCAGTGCACCATTTAGTTTGTTTTACAAAGACCCAATGCAAAGAATCAGTTTATTTCAAAATTTTGAATGCAATGGAGAAAAAAAATAATTTGCAGTGCAATCAAACCTGTATTAAAACGCTTCATGCCAAGTAGACCCAGTCACTGTATTAACTCTTCTTAGGGAACTGTATGGTTTTATACAGAATTATCAGTGAAAAATGAATATTGACTTTTAGAAAGCCTCTTTATTTCCAATTGAAAGAAATGTATCCATCTTATGTGAGAGATACATTTGTTATGAATAAGTTTTAAATTGATAAATATCACTCACCTGATTAAAGATTTTAATCTTTCCATTGCCTTTAGGATAAAAGTTTAATTCCTGAACAGTGTTTGCATGACCTCATCTCACATTCACTCCTGTCCCCACCATCATCCCCACACTTCATATTCACTGGTCACTCTGCTCCTGCAGTTTGCTCAGGGACGTGATGTTCAAAGTTCAATGTCAGTTTCTCAGAGGGACTCTCGTTAAGCCCACTACTTCAATTATTTTCTTCTATTCTCTCAAAATAGTCTATTTTTCATACAACTGGTTACAACTTGCATTGATGTTTTATACATTTATTTGTGTGTGATGTCCGCTTTCTCCATTCACTCTCTTTATCATAATGTAAAGGATCATACCCATTGGTTTTTTACTGTAGATAAACCAACACAAAATCACACATGGCAGTTATTCCTTAAATGTTTATTGAATAAAAATTAAAATGTGTTGCCATATTGTCATAATTGTAGATGACATATGATAAAATAATAAAATCTTTATGTTCTTGATTTTCAGTTTTCAATTTTAGTACACTGAGTACCATGCACTTTCCTCAAATGTTTCATTGAAATTCCATCAGTATGTAAAATTTAGTTCTGTAACAGTGGAGTGTAAGTATTATTAAGGCAGGATCTTTAAAAGAAAACAGCACAGTTGTAACCTATAATGATGTATAGCCTTCTGTGAATAAATGGCATTAAGACACCTCTAAGAAAGAACATCATCACCCAGAACATAAATCTGAGAGCGTAACCAAAGGAGAAAATAGATCTACTCACATACTCAGAAAAAGTGAGTAATTGATAATAATCATGACTACTTTTATACGCAAGGCAAGATTTTAGTTACGATTATGTTGTAATTTCATTTATTTATGTATTAGTCTTTTGAATTTTTTTAATTTAGAAATGTGTTGTATAATAATCTAGTATTTGAGATGAGCTTTAGAAATAAAATGGAAAACCACTATCTAATATAATCTGTGTACCTTCATTAAACAAGAATTTTGGGCTTCATTGGTCTGATAAATGTTATGGGTATGTGACTTATATTTTTCTTCAAGAATCCTTCCATTAATATTAATCAAAGTAAAGACAAAAAGCCTCAGGCATGAAAATTATATATAGACAGGAGAATATATAAATTTGTCTTCTTTCCACTAGAATGAAGAATGGAGAAATAATATTTGTTTAGTAACTGTTAGGAAACAACTTATTGTGTTGGGTGTTTCCTTAAACTTTGTGCTAACCCTTATAAGAATGCTAAGGCACCAATAAGATGGCAGAAATGGGTTATCTGATTTCAAGGTGAGAATTCTTCCCTTGTTGCCTTGCTTTCTCCAAATGGCTAAGTGAAATGAAATAGATGATTTTCACTTTATAACCCCTGTATAAAATTCCACGAAGGAAAATTATCTAACGAATATTAAAATAAATCATTGTTCTATTAATATTAATATGTTACACTTACGTTCTTCATTCCAAATATTAAAGTGCATTATTTAAATGCTTCCTAAGTACTACTGAATTGTTGAATGGCTATTTAAAATAATCTCTAATGACTAATTGATAAAACAGCACACATGCAAATGTAAAAGATTTTTTCTTTAATAATATTTTGAAAATGTCACAAATCATTAGCATCATTGATCATCTGTTTTTGCCAAGTGATTTTCATAATAAGTTTATGACAACTGGTCAGTAGTGCCCATTATGACGAGAAGGGAACTTAAATTCAGAATGCTTCAATAATGTAAGCATGCATAATAGATACGAGATTAAAAAAACATATTTTTTTTCTCCCACACTGGAGCCCAAGATTTTTACCTTATGTTGCATCTCAAAATCTTGTTAATTCTTTAAGTGAAATTTGAGCCCACCCCTAGGTATTAATGAAATGAATCTACAGTGCTATTCTCAGTTACCAGGTGGGTCACAGAAAAGTTCCTAAAATGTGCATAAACCTAGACGAATCTAAGCACAATTTTTCTTTTTTATGAATAAAGTAGGAAAATATGTGAGGAGTAATTCTAGCTTCCACCAAGACCTTGAATGCCTGCCAAGTGGAAAACTAACAATAAAGACTGCTGCAGTGATCAAGACATCTTTTATGTTATCCAGGGTGATTCTTGTATCCGTCCTATGCTACTCCCATATTCTTCCAATATGGCGTGGAAATATCAGATGAATACGCGGTAGTGACAATTCAAGCATTGGGGAAGAATATAATTTAGAGACAATCTGGTGCTTCTCGCAAACGAACTATGCTTTTGGAATTATAATATTGTTAGTCATTTACCCAAATTGATTAAAATAAAGAAAAAAATTGTCTTTTATTGTATTTTATAACAAAGGAACATCTTTTCAGCCAGTTGCTACCGTGGCTTCATAATTGGTGAATTAATTCCCAGATTTGCATGGTACATTTGAGATACTTAATTCAGGATTTTCCCCCCAGCTCTGTATTTGCTAAATTCAGAACTAAATCCCTTATAAAGCAATTCAGTGAAATAGCTCAGAGTTTGATATTAAAAAATTATCTCAGATCTTTAGATATGCACTCTATTTAAAACTCTACATTAACTCCTTCCCCGCCAGTGTTTTCACTATTGAAGATATTTCATTACAGACTAAAACTCCCCCAAAAAGAAAATGATTTCAGTATATGGTACCTGGGAATGACTTCTAGAATAGTCTTCACAGTATATTTTCTATGAAAAGAAATAAAAGGTTTTTTCAAAAAATATTTATTTATTTATTTATTAATTCTCCAAAGGGTCTTGTATCTCACTTCAGTCAATGTTGATGGAAGCTCTCAATATTACTTTCTCAATAGAAATTAGTAAAAATCAAATAAAATATCCTATATATTAAAAGTGCATTGCATGATCTTTTAAAATGAATTATAGTTTCAGTACAATACTAGGAACTCTAAAGAATTTCATTTATTACAATTTATTAAGGTTAATATCTATTAATATTTTCATTTTTTAAGATATTACGGTCAAATTGTATATGCTAGTAATTACCCACATGGAAAAATATCTCAGGTAGAACTAAAAGGCTGAAAAGAGATGGGTTAGCACACATTACGTGCTGTAATAAAAGGAACTCATAGGGAGCAAGCATGGAATTGCTTCACTCATTCATTTTGTACAACCCAGAAATATACACACACATAGCACACACATGAACACTGTGTACCGTCCAGGGCTTACAGAACAACTTAAATTTGTATTCACTGAAGATATATCTCTTAAAATTTGTTGTGGAATTTACAGTTAGAGTCATTCAGAAAAGGTTGGTTGACATTGGCAACATTTACAAATTTTTTACAAGTTTAGGTAAGGGCGAGGGGAAATTTGGTCTATTGGACCATATTACATCAGAAATTCAGAGGGTAATTCATTAATATATTGTCCCAATGGTATGGAAAGATGTATTTTCCTAAATTATTGGGTTAATCATCATCTGTTAAAAGAATAAATATTCGTCTCACTTCCCAATGGTATAGACATATATATTTTCCTGAATTATCAGGTTAATTTTATGTTAAAAAGAGTTAATATTCGTCTCACAGGTTAGTGTGGGCATTAAATTGATGTGCTTGTGCATAATGTCTGATTAATGGGCATTCAGACAATTATAGCTATTACAGTATTAAAAATACCTCTTCTTCTGGAAGTTGAGATAGGGATGAAGTTTTGAATCTACTGATTTCTCATGCCTAAGTTAATGTTGCTGTATCACATAAGTGGTTGGCCGTGTCATCCAGCCTTTGACTCATAGATTTGAGGTCAGTGTGACAATTTATCACAGCTGCATGATACTCTCCTAAGCAAGACTCTAAGAAGCACAACAGTGTCTTGCTTGCTAAGAAGCACAACAAAGTATCTCTACTTACCTATCCTTCATTAGTTACCAAATTCCAATTTTGTTCTGTGTGATACTGTTACCAGCTAAAAAAATGTGAAACCTCAGAATCTCTAGCTGCTACAGCGATGGATGACATATGAGTAGAAGTCTGCTGGGCCTGCATTGGTCATTTGAAAAATATTGGTTCACTGAGTTATGAAGATCTCTCAGATGTCGACACATTTCCCTATACAATATAGAACAATCACATATGTAATTTACCACTGTCTACCTCAGAAAAATCTTTAAGCATTGAAGATCTCTCAGGGTCACAGTGGGTGGGACCTGTGACTTGTTTCTTCGCAGTAGAATACGTAAGACGATCACCTCTATCTTGTAAGCTCTCTCCCTTGCTGACTTTGAGGGAATAATACTGGGAACTATTCCTTTGGAGAGACCCACATCATGAGTGACTGAGGGAAGCTGATGGCTTAGAGACAGCAAGGCTAATCTGTCCAACTTCATATAAAAAACAGACTCTACCAACAGCCATATGAGCTTGGAAATAGATATTTCTACAGCAGAGTCTTGACATGAGACTGTAGCCCTGGCTAACATCTTGATTACAGCTTATGAGAGATTCTAAATTAGAGACACATCTAAGCCATGCCTAGACTTCTGGACCCACAGAAAGTGTAAGATAATAAATGTGTGTTGCTTTGAGCCACTAATTTTGTGATAATTTGTTACACAGCCATCGCTAATAGAGTAGCGCACAGCCTTCCTTCCCCGTGGCCCTTTTTGGGCAAGTTTTATTGTAAAGATACGCTTTACTGAGCTGACTGTTAGAAGCTGAGACCAGCTTCTAATGGCAATGAACTTGTCAATCAGCATGTCCATATATATTTTTGTACCCAGAACACCTGTATCAACGATATATGCTGAGAATAAACCCTAGAACAGTGCAGTTACAAAGAAACAAAATAACATCCAAGTATGTACCAGTACCTAGCAAGTTCAGAAATATTTGAGCGTCTCTCTTTGAGACTAACAGGACATTTACTTCTGGTCCTCCATGATTTCCTTTACCATTTTATTCTGTACTTCTCTAAAATTGAATCTCTATTTTAGCATCCGCTCATCTGTTTGCATCCACTTTGATCATGTACTTCAGCCTCCATCTTGCCGACCTCTGTTATTAGATTTTATCAATTCAGTTATGAAGTATGAGTATTTTACTGTGTGTGTGTGTGTGTGTGTGTGTGTGTGTGTGTGTGTATCCACAAACATGCATTCATGGTTTCTGGTATCCATAGAATGTGGTCTTTCTCTTGCTGCTGGTGTCTCACTAATGAGGTTTGCTTTTTGTATCAGTTCCCCTTCTGCATGATTTTAAAATTTGGCAGCTGAATGATTCCTCTGCTCTTCCGTGGGGATTTGATGAATGGAAACTCTGTTGCTGTCTCCCTTCCTGCTCTGGCACCTACAGTAGATCTCTTTGAAGACTTGCTGGATTCTGACCTAAGGAAGTCGGTAGTTGTATTGGATCATTGATTAATTTGAGGGGAGTTGACATTTTTACTATGTTGTGTCTTCTGATCCATCAGCGTGGTATGCTCCTCCACTTAATTAGGCAGGTGGCTTTCTTTTACCTGCACTGTGTAGCTTTCATCATACACATGTTTTACTGAATTGTTTTTTCTCAACATTGTGGGTCATGTCTTTCTGTTTATTTGCATGCCTGATGACTTTTGATTGGAAGCTAGACCTTGTGAACTTTTTGTTGGGTGTTGGATATATATGTTTTTAATTTTTTTAAATACAAATTCAAGTTAGATACCATGCAGTGTACTCGGCTTCAGGAGTAGAACCCAGTGCTTCATCTCTTATATGCGATACCTAGTGCTCATCCCAGAAAGTGCCCTCTTTTTAATGCCTATCGCCCATTTAACCCATCCATTGCCCACCTCCCCTCCAGCAACCCTCAGTTTTTCCTCTGGATTTAAGAGTCTTTTATAGTTTGCCTCCCTCTCTGTTTTTATCTTATTTTTTCCTTCCCTTCCCCTATGTTCAATATGTGTTTCTCAAATTCCACACGAGATGTCATAAATTATATCTTTCTCTGACTGACTTACTTCACTTAGCATAATACACCTCTAGTTTCATCCACATTGTTTCTTTTTTTTTTTAATTTTTTTTTAACGTTTTATTTATTTTTGAGACAGAGAGAGACAGAGCATGAACAAGGGAGGGGCAGAGAGAGAGGGAGACACAGAATCTGAAACAGGCTCCAGGCTCTGAGCAGTCAGCACAGAGCCCGACGCAGGGCTCGAACTCATGGACCGCGAGATTGTGACCTGAGCTGAAGTCGGCCGCCCAACCAACTGAGCCACCCAGGCGCCCCATCATCCACATTGTTTCAAATGGCAAGATTTCATTCTTTTTCATCATTGAGTAGTATTCCATTGTATAAATATACCGCATCCTATTTATACATTCATCTGTTGATGGCATTTGGGCTCTTTCCATAACTTGGTTCTTGCTCATAGTGCAAGAACATTGGGGTGCATGTGCTCCTTTGAATTAGCATTTTTGTATCCTTTAGCAGCAGCCTCTTATTTGACATATCTCTGGAAGCAAGGGAAACAAAAGCAAAAATCGACTATTGGGACCTCATCAAGATAAAAAGCTTTTGCACAGCAAAGGAAATAATCAACAAAACTAAAAGGCAACCAATAGAATGGGAGAAGATATTTGAAAATGACATATCGGATAAAGGGTTAATATCCAAAATCTATAAAAAAACTTATGAAGCTCAACACCCAAAAAACAAATAATTCGGGGGGCGCCTGGGTGGCGCAGTCGGTTAAGCGTCCGACTTCAGCCAGGTCACGATCTCGCGGTCCGTGAGTTCGAGCCCCACGTCAGGCTCTGGGCTGATGGCTCGGAGCCTGGAGCCTGTTTCCGATTCTGTGTCTCCCTCTCTCTCTCTGCCCCTCCCCCGTTCATGCTCTGTCTCTCTCTGTCCCAAAAATAAATAAAAAACGTTGAAAAAAAAATTAAAAAAAAAAAAAAAACCAAATAATTCGGTGAAGAAATGGGCAGAAGACATAAATAAAACACTTCTCCAAAGATGACATCCAGATGGCCAACAGACACATGAAAAAATGCTCAACATTACTCATCATTAGGGAAATACAAATCAAAACCACAATGAGATACCACCTCACAACCAGCAGACTGGCTAAAATTAACAACTCAGGCAACAACGGATATTGGCGAGGATTCGCAGAAAGGGGAACACTTTTGCACTGCTGGTGGTAATGAAAATTAGATATATATTTTAATGTAATCATATTTAAGCTATGTTCTGAGATGCAGTTGTGTTACTTGAAACCATTTGGGTTTTTGATGGTTTCCTTTTGATTAAAGTAGGACAAAAGCAGCTGTTAGTTTAGGGTTCATTTGGTCTCATACTGAGGTAATACCCTCTAGAGGACCCTACTCATTTATACACATATTAACAGTACTTTCAACTCTGGGTGGTGCTAAAACTATTTCTGGTGCTGTGTGATAGTGAAGGACTATTCCATTGGCTTCTTTCCAGCAGCACTTTCCCTTTTCTTGGTAGTCTTATCAAACATAGGTTATAACTCAGCTGAAGACTTCGAATGAACCCTCTCTGGATCCCTGGAGATCTATCTCTTGGCTCTGACACTGCTCTACAAATTCTAGGTACCTCAAATTCTGAACTTCATGTCACAATTCAAGAAAACTAGTGGCCTCTGTTTGGATTCTGCCCCCTGAGATAGTCAGGAAAATCTCTTTAAGGGTGAACTGTGCAACCGTAGGGATCATCTGATTAATTTCCCCTTGCTTAAGGATTGCTGTCCTCCATTGCTTAATGTTCAATGTCTGGCACACCTTGTTTTAAATATTTTGTCCAATTTTTGATTTATTTAAAGTGGGAGAATAAACTTAGTCTCTGTTACTCCATCATGGCCAGTAATGGAATCGTCTGATCCAGTGCCTTTGAGGCAAATCCCTTTGACCTTTCATCTCTGTGCTTTGCTTTTATCCTATTTGAACTTCTGAGGTATTTTTGAACCAGTTGTAGTAATTGAGGTTTTCATAAAAAAAGACTGATTTCTTAAATTGTTCAAATACATTGAACTAAAGTTAACAGTGAACGCTCTACCAAGCCACTATGGGCATGTGTGGAACACAAATGTGATTCTAGGTCACTTGATTTATCCTTGCCAGCACTTTGATGCCCAGCTTTCACACCTACAACCTACTGACACAGTTGGAGCCATCTAATGCCTTGTTGTGTTCCCCATCCACTTTTTCCCTGGAGGTTTAGACTCATTAACTTTTGCAGGACAGTTGGCATTACCCTCTGTCTAGCCCTATGTGTATCACATATGGCAAAAATTATTTGACTTACTGATAACCTTTTTTTCTGTTTTACAGTGTTCCTGCATATCTATGATTTTCTATTTCTTTCTACTTTTATATATGATATTTGGGGAATATTGGTATAAAAACGATGATTCAAGTTAATGGCTTTATGCGTGACTTATGGAAAATATTTTTTTGTTTGTTTTCTATTCCACGCTGCGATTTATTTATTGTTAATTCAACATTTAAACAATTTTAGCGAGAACACTTAACATGATACTTACCTTCAACAAATCTTTAAGTTTGCAATGGTGTATTGTTAAGTATAGCCACTATGTTGTACAGCACATCTCTAGAACTTATTCATTTTGTGTCCTACTAAACACTATACCCACTAAATACCTTCCCATTTTCTCTCCACCCAGTCCCTAGCAACTACTATCATACTATCTCTGCTTCTGTGAGTTTGATCATTTTAGATACTTCATGTTACTAGAATTATGCAGTATTTGCCCCTCTGTGACTAGGTTATTTCACTTAGCATAATATCTTCCGGGTTCATCTATGTTGTCACATATGGCAGTGTATCTTTCTTAAGGCCAAATAATATTGCACTGTATTTACATATGGTATTTTCTTTATCAATTCATCCATCGATGTACATTTAGGTTGTTTCTGTCTTGGCTTTTGTGAATAATGCTGCAGTGAACAAGGGAGCATAGATATCTCTTCAAGATCTTAATTTTAACTATTGGCTATATACCCAGAGGTTGGGTTGCTGGATCATATGATAGTTCCATTTTTAACTTTTCAGGAATTTCTATATTGTTCCTCCTAATGGCTGCATGGTTAACATTACCACTAATAATTCTCCATATCCTCTCCAACACTTGCTGCCTGCCTTCTGACCTTCCGTCCTTCCTTCCTTCCTTCCTTCCTCCTTCCTTTCTGTTTTCGTTTTGTTTTTATGATGGCTACCCTAACAAGTGTGATATAATATTTCATTGTGGTTTTGATCTGTATTTCCTGGATGATTAGTCGTGTTGAACACCTTTTCATATACCTATTGGCCATGTGTATGTCTTCTTTGGAGAAATGTCTATTTAAATCTTTTGCCCACTTTTAGTCAAACTTAGCAAAGTTGCAGGATACAAAATAGACATTGAAAATCAGTTAAGTCTCTATACACTACTAATGAGTTATCCCCCCAAAATAAGAAAATGATACCATTTATAATAACATCAAAGAGAACAAAATGTTTATAAACAAACTTAACCAAAAAGATGAAAGACTTGTATGCTGAGAGTTATATAACACTGATGAGAGAAATTAAAGAAGACATAAAAAAGTGGAAAGATATCCCACGTTCTTGGAATAGAAAAGTTACTGTTGTTAAAATGTCCATACTGCCCAAAGCAATCTTCAGATTTAATTATTTTCTCATCAAAGCCCCAATGACGTATTTTACAGAATTGGGAAAAATATTCTTAAATTCATTTGGAACCAAAAAAGGCCTCAAATAGCCATAGCAATCTTGAGAAGCTGGAAGCATCACACTTCCTGATTTCCAAGTATATTACAAATATACAGCAATTAAAACAGTGTGGTGCTGGCATAAAGACAGACATATTGACCAATGGAACAGACTAGAAAGCTCAGAAACAAAACAATGCATATATATAATCAGTTGATCTTCAACAAGTTGTTTAAACTCACTCATCTTGAAATACTGAGCTTATCACTATATAAAAGCTCTTATAAAAGAACACACTGTCAAGAATACAATGGAGAAAAGATAGTCTCTTTAAAAAATAGTGTGGGGAAAACTGGAATCCACATTCAAAAGAATGAAGTTGAACACTTCTCTTACACCACATACAAAAATTAACTAAAAAAAGATTAAAGACTTAAAGGTAAGACCTGAAACTCTAAAATTCCTGGAAGAAATCATAGGGGAGAATTTTCTGGACATTGGTCTTGGCAATAATTTCTTGGATATGACCTCAAAATCACAGCCAAAAACATACATAGACAAATGAGGTCACATTAAACCAAAAAGCTTCAGTACAGAAAAAAAAAGTCAAATAATTTAAAAGGCGCTGTTCAGAATGGGAGAAAATAGTTTCAAATTCTGTATCTGACAAGAGGCGAGTATCCAAAATTTAAAGAATACCTCAGAAGCAAACACACCCACACACACACGCTCACACACCCACACACACACACACACGAACCATGCTACCCTTTAATATGTCTATATTTTAATATGTTTTGTTTCTATATTTGAAGATTAAGACAGCATAATGTATAATTCAGTTATGATGGCCAGAATGTTTTTAACATTAAATTGACAGCTTGACATCTGAGCAATGACCTAATACAGATAAACATCGCTATTTATACTATGGTAGAATACTACTGACTGGAGTTTAATAGCAATAAGCTAGCATCTTAATAAATACATTAAAAAGTCCAGAGTTTGTGGTTATCTGAAGGTATACAGCTAATGCATATTAATCTTGGAAACCCCTAGAACTCTTCTAGAACTACCTTCAGATATTTTAAGGCATTTTCTTGAATATTCACTTTTAAAGCAACATTTCATATTTTGGAGGTGAGTTTAATTGCTTTTAATAGCCTTTTGGATCTAAATCTGGTAAATAAAGTGAGTAATCACATTGAGAAAATCCATTTGGAGTTCAAAATTAGGTATAAATTTAAAGTAATTGAGATTGATTTTCTTAATTCACCAGTAAAACGTCTCTGAAAGTGGTTCCCAAAGAGGAGCTCTCGTGGGATTTTGAGCCATTGCAGCAAAATGAGAATAAATTTCATCTCTTAAGTCAATATTTTGCAGAAGAATTGGTATATATGTATATTGCATTATGCTATTTCTTAAACCTTTACCAAAATTTATTTTTTATCCTTAAAAATATAAAGTATTACCTGTACATATTTATTTAGATGTTTGTACTTTTTTGTATCTTCTACATAATTGTTTCATAACTATACCTCAACTGATACATGTGTGTGTGTGTGTGTGTGTGTGTATAGTGTGTATATATATATATATACACACATGTGTGTATATATATATATGTATATATAAATATGATTATTTCTATCCAAATTTTATATTTTGTGTACATACAAAGCCCCATACATCTAATGTGCATACTTGTCGTATTAAAGTAGTGACAGACAAATTTTATTTTTTTGGATTATTAGAATAATCACACATCATCAGGAAGCTTAGAGTTCTTTAAATGCCACATTTATGTTTCCTTATAACATTTGCTATCCTAAACTGGAGACCTAAAAAATGTTTATCATACCAGGTTTTTTTTTATTCATACATTTCCTCAGTAAATTGCTTTAAATCATTGCAAATTTTAAAGTGTTATTTTGAAGAACACATATTTTTCACTAGTTAGAAAATTATGAAATACTCACAAGTTGTTTAAATTCACTCATCTTGAAATACTGAGCTTATCACCGTATAAAAGCTTCTATGAAAGGAAAGGCTATAGAATGGCATTTAGGATGTACTTCGCTAAATTCAGATTATGAAGGAAGGTGCAGAGGAAAGGCCATTCTTTATCTGAGTTAATCATTGTTTAAAAGCTCCAAATATTGTAAGCCTCACTATCAGACTCCAATCTAAGAAGAAAAAAGTCCTAGGAGACTATGAAGCCTAACTTTATTAAAGATAACTTCTCTAGCTCAGCTTTCATTTTTTTTTCTATTTCATTTTGTAACTCCATCTAGAAACTGATACACTCAGATAATCTTGTATAGCACTTTTCTGTAAGAACTTGAAAATTCCTCCTACAAATTTTCTCTCCTTATTTCTGCATGGCTGTGTTCCGTGCACATTTTATTTTTTATTTTTTTTAAGTTTATTTATTTTAGAGAGAGAGAGAGCAAACGAGATACAGTGTGAGCAGGGGTGGGGCAGAGAGAGAGGGAGAGAGAGAATCCCAAGCAGGCTCTGCACTATCAGCACAGAGCCTGATGCAGGACTCAAACTCATGAAACCATGAGATCGTGACCTGAGCTGAAAGCAAGACTCAGATGTTTAACTGACAGAGCCACCTAGGCCCCCCTAGGCATTTTATAAATGCCCGTAACTTCAACTTCACTTCTATTAAGTACAAAGCATTTTTTTTTGCAGTTTCCAAGTTTTAAGTCTTTATTTCCAATATGGAAATTTCCAATATGGAAATCCCCTAGGTGTTGCACTGGTACAACTTTGTACCAACTTTTCCTTGCTCTGTTAAATCTATAATTATCCTATATGTTCTTTCTCTTGCATGCAACTATGTAAGTACCTAAGCTCAAAATATCAAAAACAGTTCTATAGACATTTATTGAAAGTGCCTACAATATTTTTTTCATATTTTTCATGTATCCCCCACATTTAATAGTTCACAAATTCCTGTCAGTTTTTTTTTACTTTTCAAATACATCTCAAGTCATTTCCTTGAGTCATTTCATTGTTATGAGGTTAGTTCGATATCTTATAATTTTCACTTGAAGAATTTCAGGTCTCTCTTCTTTACTCCTAGTTGGTTCACAATATTGTGACTAGAGTTACATTTCTGAAATACAATCCAATCTTGTCACCAGTCTAATTAAAATCCTTTGAATAATCTTTATGGCAGAAAGAACAAAATTCACATCCAAAGTCAGATACTCAAGACATTTTGCCCTGTTTTTAGAAAATAATGTTCTGTATTTCATTTCACGGACACTTTTCATGTCTCAGCCACAGTGGGCTTTAGTAGACTCCACTATGTCTCCTTTACTTAGAATGATCTGTCATTTATCCACATGGAAGCTTCCTTTTAAAATGACTTCAAATATAATTTTCTCTTAGAAGGATTTCACAGACTTTTATACATACTTCTGTCAAGCATTTACACCTTGGACTGTGAATATTTATTTAAACACTTGTTTACTCCTGCTGACACATTGGTCTTCCTAATCCTTCATGGCCTTGTTTCATGAACAATATCTTACAAGTGTTATTACTTCCATTATCGTTCATACAAAATTGGAGATTATTATGTCACTTATAATCTTCCTTGAGATTTCAGCCTGTATTTGCTAATGCTTAATATCCCAGAAATATCTCAAAATTTGCATCTTACACGAGCTTATTTAGGGTGAAGAATATAAACTCTATACCTCAGGGTAAAAGTGTTCAATAATGAATAAGGTATCCTATATATGTATTTTTTAAAAAGCCCTTAGTATCATCAGTATCAAAGAGAAACATATATGGAATGCTTCTATGAACAAGATACTGTGATTTAGTTGAACTAGTCTGAACATTTAGATTTATCGTAGTTTAAACTGGCAAGACATCTGGGACATTTAATTCTACTTGCATATTCATCTACCAAATTCAAATATGAAAAGTGAATTTCACCTCTGTATGTATAATTGAATGTCTGCAGTGTCTCATTCATGAGTGTCCAAAAAGACAAATTGTTCTCATCTATCAAATAGGATTTTGGCAAGGAACTGGCAGTAAAACCAGAAGACCTGCCAAAGTTTGGACTTTGCATAACTTTGTGCCTCCTTCAGATTTTATTGTAATCTGTCACCATGTGTCATTTTGAATGTGTTTCCTTTAGGACTGGCATAGATTCATGTTGGCAGAAAAATATAACATTTATTATTTTCTACTTTATACTTTATTCAAATGAGATAGAAATTCAAAAGAGACATTGATGCTGCAAATACATTTTTTAAAATGTTTATTTATTTATTTTTGAGAGAGAGAGAGTGGGGAGGGGCAGAGGGAGAGGGAGAGAGAGAATCCCAAGCAGGCTCTGAACACACAGAGCCCAGTGTGGGGCTCAAACTCATGAACTGTGAGATCATGACCTGAGCTAAAATCAAGATGCTCAACCGACTGAGCCACCCAGACGCCACAAGAGTACATTTTTAAAGGTGACACTTACTAGGGGAGCTCTTTTGGTCCAGAGTTCATTTAGTGCCTATTTGCTAAACATCACTATGCAGTGGGAGCCCATGGTAGTCTTTTTCAACTTACCAACTATTCTACTAATACTGTTGAGGGCTATCACAATGATACCTACTCTCATGAGCTTTATCTCATTTAATACTCAACACCGATCTAGATGAAATACTATGTAGTTATTGCACTCTTCATGCAAGGACATTGAGGAATATACTTCTACAGTAATCAACTAATCAGGGCCAAAGCTCGGTAATGATGGAATATTTCTTTTCCAATATTATAGTTGGTAGAACTTTTAGTTGTACTGAACTAAATGTATTATCAGTAAAAATAAAGGTATGCAAACATAAGCAGCATTCTTTCACTATGCAGAATAGGTATTAATAAATTTTACATACTTAGAATTCTGAATTAAAACATCACAGTATGAGTATTTTGGCATTTATTTACACGATTTTAAGAATGCATCTATGAAGTATCTAATTGTGAGTGCTCATTTCTAAGCAATGTACATAGTTAGGAAAACAAAGCCTTTAATTTATGATGCTTTTAGTTTAGGACTAATGAAACTTTTCTGATGGGAATGCACAGGACAAAATGACAAGAAAAAACAGCGGGGTGTATATTTAATGCCAGAGTTAAATAAAGGAAGATAGGGCCTTAGTATTGAGTAAACACTTCCAGACCTTTCAAATATTCTGGACACTCAGCTAATTGTTTTTGTCCAACAAACGAAATTTACAACCTACAGAATGTTTCCAATTTTCATGTAATGTGTGTATACGAATTTGAACCCAAACTGATTTCTTGCTTTGCTTGTACAGTTGACCCTCAAATACTATATACTGTATTCTTGCCATAAAGTAAGCTAGAGAAAAGAAAATGCTATTAAGAAAATATTAAGAAAGGGAAAATACATTTACAATAATGTATTTACTACAAAATATCTGTGTACAATAGGATCCATGCAGATATGATATAATATAATATAATATAATATAATATAATATAATATAACATATATAACATGTATAATGAAATATATTAATGGACCATTTATTTGGTAAGGCTTCTGGTCAACAGTAGGCTATTAGTAGTTAAGTTTGGGGAAAGTCAAGAGTCATCCGTGAATTTTTTTCTACATGGGTGGGTCAGCAACCCTGGTCCCCAGGTTGTTGAAGTGTCAACTATATATATTTTACATGATTTCTCATGTGCAAATGTAGCAGGGATACAGATATTTGTTTGTTTGTTTTGAAAGAGGCTGAATGCTTGTCTTAGGAAAGACCCTACTAGTTGTAGAAAATAAAAGGTTTGAACGGCAAAAAAAAAATCATCTGCATTACTTTTTGTATTTTTTGTCTTTATAAAAGTTTATCTTTATATAATCATTTAAAGTTTTATTTTTTAATTTTTAATTACTATTTTTTAAAATTTGAGTATAGTTGACACACAATGTTACAATAATGTCAGGTGTACAACATAGTGATTCAAAATTTTAGAACCGTCATAGATTCACTAGAAAAGAATGCATGAAGAATTCTCATATACCCCACACCCAATACATGATGTTATTATTAATATTTTAAATTATCATGGTATTTTTGCTCTACTATGAGCCAATATTGGTATATTGTCATTCATTTAAATTCATACTCTCTTCACACGTCCTTAGTTTTAACCACTATCCTTTTTCCATTCTAGAATCCCATCCATAATACCATATTACATCTCATCATCATGTCCCTTTAGACTCCTTTCAGGTGTGATAATTTCTCACTGTCCTTGTTTTTGACCAGTTTCTGGAATTCTAATCAGGTAATTTATAGAATGTCCCATAATTGGAATTTGTCTGAAATTTTCCTACATGATTAGACTGACATTATGGTTTTGTTCTAAGGAAGACCACAGAGGCAAAGTGCCATTTTCATGGGATTGTATGTACATTAGATCAACATGACTTATAACTGTTGCTGTTGATGTGATTACTTGACTGATATACTGTTTGTCAGGTCTCTCCACTTTAAAGGTATTTTCTTTTATCCCCCTTTCCCAAACCGCACTCTTTGGAAAGAAGTTGCTCTGCACAGCCCACATTTACAAAGTGGGAAAGTTATGTTCCACTTCCTTGAAGGCAGAGTACCTACGTAAATTCTTTGGAACTTTTTTGAATGAGAGATTTGTCTCTTCTCCCCCATTCCTTTCATATTTATTTTATATTTTGAGTTTTTATCCAATGACATTTAATTCGTTTTGTTGCTTATATTCTTCCAGCTTTGACCACTGGGGGTATTTTCAATTAGCTCCTATGTCCCATCAATACTCCCCCATCAATGTGGGTCATGTTATGGGGTGGGGGGATGTTGAACACTTTCTACTTTGCTTGTACATGTCATTCTTTGGTCCAAGATTCAGCCATTTCTCCAGGGAGCATTAGTTTACCTTGTTATAGAGTGATGTTAGAAACCAGTTCTGGGCAATAGTTGTGTTTACTGCTATTGGGATGTCATTAATTCTAGGTCTCTTAGCTGGAAGAATATGGATACATACGTGTGTGTGTGTGTGTGTGTGTGTGTGTGTGTGTGTATGTGTGTGTGTGTACTAATCTGTATATATTCACCTATCTATAAATATTTCTTTTTTATAATTATCTCTATCTATGTTAAGCAAAACATGACTTTGTACTAATGTGTCCAACTCTGATCCATAACTACATGAATTATTCTCAGGACTTCCCTTGCTTATCTGTATATTCCCATTTCAAGAGAGGAAAACCTGTCTTCCATCATCCACCATCCGTTCATTTAATTTATTCCAATATGCATGATGTATATAGTGTTATCAAAATTGTTAACCTGTACCCCATGAGAAAAAAGTTTGTCAACTAGGATTCAGTGCTTAAACACCATTCTTTTTCCTTTTAGTCTTACAGTCTTCAACTTTCAAAGTTGCTTGCTTGGCATTTTCCTGCCCATGCCTCCTTAAGTGAGGTTGTTCCATATACTTTAATACAGTTAGATTGTATCATCAAAGACTGCATTCCTTCTTGGTGTTCTCTAGCTTTCTAAATGGTATAGTCAGTTGTTTGTTTTAATTTTCGCTTTCAGTGATACCTTATTGTTTTGTTTTGCTGTTACATAATTTAAAATGAAGAACATGTTTTCATATGTTTATTTTCCATCCGTATATTTTCTTTGGTGAGGTTTCCTTCAGACCATTTTCCTGCTTGATAATTCTAATTCCAACATGGATATTCGAAATAACTCTGGTTTTTATTCTTATTTTGTCTCTTCAGTCTGGACTGAGTTGTTTTTGTTTTTGTTTTTCCCTCTGCAATTATCTAATAGGAGGTGTGGTAAGTATGCTTTTTACTAATGTGAGAATTTATATTAATCTGACTAGGAATTGTGATTTTTTATAATAGTGTAGGTGCCAGAAGCTTTGAATTCCTTGAGTATTGTCTCTCTCTCTCTCTCTCTCTCTCTCTCTCTCTCTGTTTATTTTTCTGTCCCTCTTCATAACTTTGGGTATCCCTAAGGACTCCTTCTTAGATTCTGGGTTATGTAAGTCTTTTAGTTCCAACTTGCTGTTACTAAACTGGGGTCTTTCTGGTGTGATAGCAAGGTATGGGAGAGGATAACCATTCTATAGTCTTATAATTAACATGAGACTTTCAGTGAGTCTGTTTCCTGGCCTATGAACTTCACTTATCCCTCTCCATTAGCATCATTTCTATTTTTTTAATTGTTAGGTGATACAGGAAGATTAGAGGGTGGAAAGGGAGAGTAATGCCCATCCTTCAGGAGGGGAAAACTCTGGTATAGTTTTTTTCCTTGCAGAATAGATTTTCACGATGGAGAATTCTTGGGGTGCATTTCTCCATGATTGCTCTTCCATTAGGCTTTCCAGAGTCATGAGTAGATCTTTTTGGCTTTTCACTGTGAGAAGCTCACGTGGCTACAGGTGGTAAATTCCATGAAAGTGTCAGGGATCTTTGGATCTGAAGCCCCAGGATTTTCTCAATTTTAGGCTAGTCCTCATGCAGCCTCCAGTAATTTGTAAATTATTAATAACAGATCTTCGTTGTGACTCTCTGGATGTTCCTGTCTCTTTAACAATGGTGGCTTGCCCTATGACCTCAGTTCTCTGATATGTGCAAGAAAATACATTGTTTTTCAGTTTCTTTAACATCTTGTTTTGAGAATGGAAATGATGATATTGAAGATCAAATAGAAAGTCCACGAATCTGTTTTGAACTTTTTATGCAAAACTGGTCACTGGAGAAAACTGGGTTAATTTACATAAGTATCCCAGGGGCCTTTTGTAAGTGAAGCAATGAAAATCAAAGGACTAGTTTTTAGAATTCAAAGATAGATTATCTGTTGTGTTGGTCTCAGTGTCTTGCAGAACCTGGTAGGCTGGACTGGTGACTCAGGTTTGATGCATGGGCCCAAGTGGGAGAACCTCTGTCAGAAAACACATGTCCTAGAATTTCCTCTGGGCCCTGCCACCTGTGAAGGTAGGTTTGAGAAACAGGGTCTTGAGGATCCTATGGAACTGGCCAGGGTTCTGTTTATAAGAGATCAACAAACAGTTGGAAAGTATTTATTTGTACCTGCAACTCCAGTCTTTATTGGTGAGGCTGTGTAACAGAGGGGAGCAGGGATGATTAGATTCTATACTTCACATTTCCCCAGCATTTGGATTACATTATGTTTTGGATTAATAAAGCCCTTGGGATTCACGGAAAAAATTGGGAGTTCTTCAAATTTAGATAATAGGCTTTATTCTAATGGAGCAATTGGGGGCAAGTCATTTAAAAAATGAAGTATGTAAGTGTACTGTATCATAAGTTTTTGAGATATGTGAGACTGGTAAGAAATTAATTTCAGGAAATTATCTATATCTATATCTATATCAATACCTAGTTATATTTAGCATCATTTAAAATTAAGGTAAGTCTAAACATGCACACACACACACAATGATATGAAATAACTTCAAATTTGACATCACTGTACATTTAAATTTATATTATGAAAGTATTTTACATGTTTTTTTTACAGCTTGTTTTACATTTATTACTAATTTGAGTCAAATTCTGATTGCATTCTAGGAAAAATTCTTTGGACCATTGAGTTATGTTAATTTTTCATAAATTCACAGCTCATTTAAATTAGTGAACATAAAAAATGAATTCGAGACATATGTGATGCCTTCTGAGTTTGAACATGAAATACTAATTTCTACTATTTCAGAACTCTGTGTCCCTGGTTCTTAAGAAGGCCAAGGAACCGCAGCCAGAATGTAAACATCATAGATTCACAAAGGTGCTTCCAGGGAAAAATAATATAAACATCTAGTTTTCTGATGACACATTTCCTTCTTACTAATAACCTTTCCTTTCTATAAGGCAAGTGCTAAGTTCTATATTCACACAATCTCAGTTAACCATTGCAAAAACTTCAAAAGACAGGTACAATTGAGTCTCATTTTACAGATAAAAATCTAACTTGTAAAATAGTTCATTGGTTTGCTGACTGTCCCCTAGTCAGCACCGAACAGAGGATTCCAACCCACGCCCAAGTGAATCTAGAGTCTGAATATACACCACTCATTATTATTGAAACAATGAATAAATTGTCAATAGAAACTTCCCCTTTTCAGCTCCTTCTGAAAATTGTTGGGTAATTGTGACTTTTTGGCATTTGAATTTTGACATCTTATGTAAGAAAAATATAATCGGATTTTTATTTTTGAATGGATTAGGTTATATCAGTGCCATTCAGGTCTAGCATTACTTATGAGCTTTTTTAATAAGTAAGTAAAATAATTTGTATGTTGATACCTATTCAATCAGTTATTACCCAATTAAAATTAATGCATTCATCTGTTAAAGTAACCAACACACTAATTAAGATAAATTAGACCATAAGCTAAACTATTTATGAAACACAGCAACTAATAACTTATAATTCAGTTGGCGACAGAGAATGGATCCTTTGTTTTCAAGGGAAATATTTTTTAAGTTATTATCAAGTTCAGACTTATAAAATTAATTTAAATAAAACAGGTCAAATATCAAGATTAAAAACTATTTTGTACAAATTAATAAGGTTTCTTTTTTTTATAACTTGTTTTATTTTTTTTATTTTTTAAAATTTACATCCAAATTAGTTACCATATAGTGCAACAATGATTTCAGGAGTAGATTCCTTAGTGCTCCTTACCCATTTAGCCCATCCCCCCTCCCACAACCCCTCCAGTAACCCTCTGTTTGTTCTCCATATTTAAGAGTCTCTTATGTTTTGTCCCCCTCTCTGTTTTTATATTATTTTTGTTTCCCTTTCCTTATATTCATCTGATTTGTCTTTTAAAGTCCTTATATGAGTGAAGTCATATGACTTTTGTCTTTCTCTGACTGATTTCACTTAGCATAATACCCTCCAGTTCCATCCATGTAGCTGCAAATGACAAGATTTCATTATTTTTGATTGCTGAGTAATACTCCATTGTAGGTATGTATGTGTGTGTTTGTGTGTGTGTGTGTGTGTGTGTGTGTGTATACCACATCTTCTTTATCCATTCATCCATCGATGGACATTTGGGCTCTTTCCATACTTTGGCTATTGTTGATAGTGCTGTTATAAACATGGGGGTGCATGTGTCCCTTTGAAACAGCACACCTGTATCCTTGGGAAAATGCCTAGTAGTGCAATTGCTGGGTCGTAGGGTAGTTCTATTTTTAGTTTTTTGAGGAACCTCCATACTGTTTTCCAGAGTGGCTGCACCAACTTGCATTCCCATAATAAATTTTCTAATCATAATTTGTCTTAAGGCCATCAACAATTTAATAGTAGTCACATATAAAAGAATAAAAAGATTCCTTTTAGAGAGGAAGACATTACGAAGAGAATTGACTAACAACTGTAATGTCTTAGAGACTATTATGTAGTTTTATTTGAAGTACATGAGAAAACCATATAAAGCAGGTCATATCTGTTGCACAATTTGTCAAGAAGTTGCCAGAAGGGATATGTGAATGGATGTGTTCTGTTATTTCTTAGAATAGTAAGCTCACCTTTCAAACTATGACAGGCACCTATGTTCCCTGAAATCATCATTGAGAGCTACATTATGGTTACTTCTAACTGAATCTTAAGTACCAATAAGATAAACATAATATAATTTTTGTATAAAATTTAAAAAAAATGAAGATATTGTCATCACTGAAGGTGATAATCCATAGTCCCAAATGTGACTTAAAACTAACTCTTGGATCACTGGAGCAAAGGACTAAATAGCCTATGATTCCTAGTGGTATATTGTTAACAATGATCCTTCCCAAATTCCTTTTCCCCTTTGACAGTGAAGAAACAAGCATAGAAGTCTATCAGGAGCCTGAGGCTGGCAGGTGTGGCTTCTCTCGGTGGAAGAGGACTGAAGGAGCTTTTGGGTAGCATTCCATCAAGACACCAACCTTAGGAGGGGGGGGTTAATTTACAAGGTTAGGAACAGTGAACATTGTCTCTTGTTCTCCTTAACAGGATGGTTAAGCTAATGGAAAGAAATGGTTTTTAATTTTATTCTGGCCAAAAGCCCTAAGACCTGGTATGGCATTATCTCGCTGACACCATGATCTTGAACAGCATGGTGTCCCATTTTAAGGAATCTTTAATCATCCCATATCATTTATTCTGAATGTAGAATGACATCTTGGTCTGGAAAAGAGCAAATGACATTTGGGCATTTGTGTGTGTGTGTGTGTGTGTGTGTGTGTGTGTGTGTGTGTGTGATGGGTTAATTTACGTGAATTACATTATTATATCAATCATATCTTATTTGGTATTGGGACAAGTCAATATAAATGTCCAGGGCTCTTAAATTGCATCCTAATATAACTGAAAATGGGGTGTATGTATGTGGAAAGGATGATATAAATAAGAGTTATTTGACTTTAAAATATGTTAGGAAGTCCAACAAGACATGAGTTTCCCTATTTTTCTAAACACAAATAAAGATTCTGCCTAAAACGTTTACAGTCAAATTATAGTCTATGGGTTGGCAGCAACATTAGCATCTCTGGGAAGCTTGGTAGAAAGGCAGAACCTCAGGAACTAAAACCTTCAGTTTAACAAGCTGTCCTGGTAAATCATGAACATATTAATATTAGAGACAAACCAGATAAGAAAAGTGTACCACCCAAACTATAATCAATGGTAAATTTTTTGTCTAAATAACAGCCCACACTGATCCATAATGTTGTGTCACTGTCGACCCCATCATTAGAGCTGATGGTTTTGGTTTAATCAGAGACCGTGTGATCTTATGGGGAGGACCACTGCGCTAAGTAAATGCTCTGGACAATGACAAAAACTAACATTGACCAGGAATTACTATCCTAACACTCTGCAGTTGCAGTGAAAATCAAAGTTGCTATTCTTAGCCATATAGCAACTATTCACTGGCTGCTTATCCACCGTCAGAAGGCCCAGCATTACCCTTTTATGCCTTCCATCTTGGTTTTCAGGAAGAGAGGATTGAGAGTGGGATCCACTAGGGCCCTGCACAAGTCCACAGTTCACAACACAGACTGTCTTTGTGTCATAAAAATTAATCATCGATGTGATTGATAAATGTTTGAATAATTGATAAAGTTTGACTTTATGTGTGTAAGTGTGTATGTGTATATATGTGTGTGTGCACCCTAAATGAATCATTGGGCAGGTTGGTAAGCAGAAATACTCCTAATCTTATTAGTCACATTATCAGCATTATATAATTAGTCAATTAAATAATTATGACTACTATTTATCTGTTCATTTATCTCAGTGCTTTAATGCTAAGTCCTTTATATGCATTCGTGCATTTTATAAGCAAATCTTGGGTAAGGTATTATAGCAATAAGTTTTACACAAGTGAGCATAAAGGAGTTAAGTATGTTTCCAAAGTTAATCAGCTAAAAGAATGGTGGATGGAGGATTTGAATTCGAGTTTTATTCAAGGGGGTCATGATCTTAAATATTAAAAAATATTAAATATTAAAAATAATACAGATCTTAACATAGTCTCCATAGCTGTGTTCCCCAGGAGGCAGATTCTAGACTAAGATCTGTGTACAGGAAATTTATTATTGAGTGACTGTAGGAAAAACACCTGTGAAGGGGTGGTGGGTGCAGGATGGTACAGAAGGAGGTGAACAGAATACATTTGCAGCACAGGTCTGCCTGGTGAGCTCTGAACATGGAGTAGCTTTCATAACTGTCCTGGTTTTGAGACAAGTGGGTCAGGCCTTTATGCCTCCACATCATCTAGACTTTGGATTGCATCTAGTCCTAGATAGAAAGTGTAAAAATCTTGGAGGAAGTAGTTCTCTTTCCACAGAGGAAATTCCTAGGAGGGACTTAGCTGTGACTCATGAACAGCTTTCATTCCCAACAGCTCTGGGAATAAGTGTCTTCATCCCGGAGAGAGGATTTGGGTTATATACCCAGTCTCCACCTATTGGCTATTTCTGTATCTTCTTTGGGTAAATGTCTCTTTAGATTCATTGCCTATTTTTCAATGGAGTTATTTGCTTTTTTTGCTATGAAGTTGCATGAGTTCTTTGTATGTGTCGGATATTAAGCCCCTATCATACGTAGTTTGTGAATATTTTCTCCCATTCTATAGGTTACCTTTTCAATTTATTCATTGTTTCCTTAGCTGTGCAGAAACTCTTTAGTTTGATGCAGCCCCACTTGTTTGTTTACTCATGCTTCCGGAAAACAAAACAAATCCAATTATATTGACTCAGTCTGATAAATACATTAATCCACCTTAGTTCAGTTGTCTATGCTTTGTTCAGTTACATGAGCAAGGGGAATATTCACATAGAACAAATAGGGCCTTCAGGGTTGAGAGCAAGAGCATTTCAAGGGAGTTTTAGAAGGGGACAAATTAACATCTCCAGTAGATCAATCTTAATCTAGATACTAGGCATTCTCTGCTTTGGCTTTAGTAGCCTCTTCTACAAGGATTAACAATTAAAATGCATTTTTGATTCCCTATTATATTTGGCCAGGCTGTAACTGCTGCATGGGATATAATCTCAAGGTTGATGTATTATCCTCTCAGGTAACTTTGTTTCTGCATGGAAATTTTAAAGTCTTACAACTTGAAAATCAGCTGGGTCAAACATTTGAGTCGAGAGGGCAATGAGCAGAACAAAAAAAAAAAAGAAAATATTGGGTTTGAATTTAGTCATGCTTATGGGTAGATCACAAATCTGTACACTAGATGCAAAAATGTACAATGTGCTGGCAGAATTGAGAGACTTTCTATCTAACGGCAACAGCAAGGGCCTAAATTGCAGCCATCCATGTTCCAACAAAGGGTCCATAGTTTAACATTAATTTAACATTAAATGATTGCAGAAATGTCTTTTACAAGTTTTCAATAACCCACATTTTCGGCAGCTTTTACTTTAACATTTTCCTCCTATTCTGCAAGGCACAGAGTTTTGGCGATGAAAGACACTTTTTAATTTCTTTTAATATTTTAAGGGAGAAAAAATAAGAATTGATTTACAAAAACCATCCAGATTAGCCATAGATATGCAAATAACTTAAAGTATAACTCTTTTATATGTTTATAAACGTTAAAAAAACACTTTGAAAGTATCACTGATACTTAAATTCTTTAAATAGATAATTAACTTTAGCTTCATAGGCAATCCTTTACATTGTTGTTATCCTGAATGTTTGCTGGCATTCTGAACAAAAGGGATTATTACTTTATTTAGAGCCTCTCACAGTGACCTGTCTTCACAGAATGATACAGATGACACACACAGAAGCAGGGAAGCCAGGCTCTCATGCGGCCGGTGTTGAGTACAGTTTTACAGTCAGCACTCCAGTATTTTGACCATGTACATTCAGCTGCTTCTTTACTTGCTGCACTCTACTTCAGCCATAAAACAGAAGAGAATGTATTCTGTCAACAGAATGAAATAACACTACTAGGTAATAGAGTCTGAAGTGTTTACCAACCTGTAAGTGAAGACTGCACCACTCATATGAATGAATATAATCAAATGCTTTTGTGATCATTGCTATGCACATAGCATAGCATAACCTGGCTATTTTCAGTCTAGTAGTTGTAGGTTTTATAATCAAGGAGAAACCATTAGTGCTCACAAGCGCTAATTTTTGTGTTACAAAGGATGTTCTTGTAAAGCCTTTCCATGTCAACATCAAGGCAGTTATCGTAGGTTTCTACGGTTCCTTATGAACTCAAACACACTTGTATCATGACACATCTAACGTAACCAGTTTGGAAAGTAGACTAGGCAATGTAAAAAAACTGCCCAGTCAAGATATCAAGTCAGGTGGGATTCTTTCTCTTGGATCCTGACCATATGCCATGGTCTGGGACAAATTCCACAATATCACCTGCAGTGTATGAAAGAATAGGTTTTGCTGAAGTAAAAGGAATCTTACAAGTTCAACATAAGTGCAAAGAGCCGAGAAGCTTCAGTTCTCCTGTGATGGGCAGAATCAGGCACCGTTGAGATCAGCTTTCAGGGAAGCAGTCTTAGGGAGTGTTATCACCTTTAGCTCTCAGCTGCTCCAGGGGCTGCATAAATTGTGGAGAGACTTCTCACCTAATGTCAGACCCTTGCTGAACCTGCTGACATCCTATGACTAGTAAAGGCAGGAATGGGGATGTCATTCAGAGATTCTCTGAAGAGACCTTGACAACTGTGGAATATTACTGCCCCCATCCATGTGGACAGCCGAGCTCGGAGGCTGCTCCAATGTCTAAATACAGATGTACACCTGGTTCCAAAAAGCCAACTGTTTAGTCAAACAGTGAACATTCAGGGTCTTTATCAGGTAGAGCTCGATGCGATACATAAGTAAATTATTCAATTGAACCAGTATGTCTATTCACTTTAAGAATGAGAAAATATAATCAAGCCAGACATAAATGAAGACATAAAGAGTATCAAGTTTACATATTTAAGCTTAAATAGATAGATACCTGAGTAGATACATAGATGATTTACTCTTTATTAAAAACCTAAGAATGAAAGGGAAATAGTAATAAAAGTACAGGAAATTGATGAAGATTGTTTGATAGCAATAATAACTTTGCATATAAATATGCATAGTAAATAATTCATGTACTAACATCAAACATTAAGAATGACTTCTAGAATTCTGTAGAATATCTAAGGACTTAATATATTTTTCTGAAAATAAAACACATATACTGAGACTAATAACATACATCTTTTCCAATATATGACCTACTGTTCAATGAAGGATTTGGTACCATTTACTCCTTCACTGTGGACATGATTTGGATACTGTAGAGCATCTTTACAAAACCATGGCCAAGTACAAATCATAAAAATAAATACGGGTCATTTCATTATGTGAATTCATTTGACTTAACTCTGGATTGAATCATACACTATTACATATATCAGTTCTAAGCTCCCTTTTTTAAAGGTCTGGTTCTCCAAATGTTTTGTTTGGTCTTCCCTTGATGGTGGGTAGAAATCTATTAAATGACATTATAAACATTGTAACTTAAGCAGGGACAGGGGAGTAATGGCATTATATCAAAATAAGTGACCTGGGCCTGGGGCTATGGTCTTTATGTAAAGCTCTTACAAGCATTTTGTGACCTTAAGCAGTAGGATTTATGAGCTCTTAGTTTCTGCTTGGCTAGTCTATAAGATTCTTCCATTCATGTCTGGCTTAGCAAATAGTAAACACAACCTCAAAGGAAAGAAATCCAGCTTTACATTGTGAAATACACATTTGACTTTTCTTTCTTTTTTTTTTTTGCACTAAAAATGTATAGAGAAGAGAATCATTATACATGGCATTGTTTTCAAAATAGAAAAAAATTATATCTATTGGAACATTTCTTTAGGCTTGTTCAAAAAGAAAATATTCTTCTCTCTCTCTCTCTCTTTTTAAGTATAAACAAGGGAAATGATTTCTGACTGTCTTGTTACTATAGGAAACTATATTTTCAGCAGGAGAGAAATAAGATTGCTTTCATTATTTTAATTGTATGACAGTTTTCCCAATGCAGAAAAGAATTGACTTTGGAGGTTTAAAAAAGCACTCATATGTAATGAAAACTCCTTGTCACATTGTAAAAGCATATGATATTGTCCTACCTTTCAAAAAGATGTGAAACTTTCTGCAGCTGTCTCACATAAAGTATTGTGACACTGGGTAATTTAACTTTTGAAATATTTCATCCATAAAAAAAGTTTTTTGAGACAGAGTTACAGATAACCCAACTGCATTCATTCATACGTACTGTTTGCTTTTGTTGAATGCATAAATGATTTGCCCAATTGTGTAATGAAGTTGATTCCAAGTTTTCCCTAAACTCTCTCCATTTTCCTTTTTAATGGGGTGGATGAGTTGTATAAAATCTGCAATTTATGTGCAATGAGGTAAATGCTAGCAATGGAAGTGTTCTGGTTTAACTACAAGGAAAATATTTTGTTGGGGGCAGGTATCTATTCTATATTTGTAACCTCACTTTTCTTTTTTAGGTGTTGTTTTTATTAGCACACAGTAGCAATGAAAGAGTAAATTGTAAACATTCATCATCTAAACATTGCATTTATTGATTTTCTCATATGCAGCACTTTGCGTACTTGGTGATATATGTAAGATCCCAAGAAAAACGAAAGGTTATAACTGTTCACTGATTATGAATCTCCCATGAGAGTTTAAAAATGAGTTAAAAAAAAACCTCTGTAACAGGAAAATATTCATTTAACATGCTTTAGATGCATCATCTGTGGCTTAAAGGGACAAAGAATTTTGTGCGTGTTAGCATGTGTATGTCTTTACTTACTGAAAAGCCCTCTGTCTATCCCATATTTATGTACAACCTGTCATTCTCAAATCAAGAACTGCTGGCATTAGAAGGTGACAGTGATTTCCAGATGTTAAGTTTCCATACCATAAGCAGATATTGAGAGTAGCTGTCCACTTTTAATTTTGTTACGTTGACAGAAGAAGCAATGACATAAAAATGTAAAGGTGTTAATGACCACTTTGGGCTTACACTTGATTTAAATGAAAAGATGCTGTGGTTCCATAAAAATGGATTCCCATTTAGATTTGAAAATTCATTTAATTACCATGCGTAATGGGTGCACAGCAGAATTAATACATTTAGGCATTGATTAGTGATTGATAGAGATTAGGACTGAAATACTACATTAAAGTTAAATTCCACCCCTTGTCTTGGGAACAAGCTGTGTCCAATATGATTATCATCTTTTTATTTGAAAAGATATTCTGAATTTTTGTAGCTTTTTTGAGAGTAAAGACAGGAAGAGAAAAAAAGTGATATTGTTTCCATTTATGTAAAAAAACACATTTTTAAACAAACATTGTTTTCCACAAAACATGTTCCATTATTTCCACGTTGTTCTTGTAAGCCTAAAACGTTGTACTGCCTTATTAAACATCTACTAAAGTAGTTTTTTTTTTCCTTTGTACAGAATTAAATCACAAAAAAATGTGTAACAAACAGAGTTAAATTCATTCTGAGTATGGCTTTCTGTAACTTACACATTTTTTTACCATACGATGATCAGAAGAAATCTGTTTCATGTTCTCAAATCATGCAAACTAGACTTTTTTTTGAGAGTACGTTTTTCAAATGCTTTTTAGAATCTAAATAAATGAGATTAAATAGTGGAAATGCACATATGTTACAATTTATAAACTCAGATTGACAAGAGGAAGTTAATGGCAGTCAGCACAGGAAGGAGTAGCTGAGAATCAGAGGGCCCTGGGTGGTCCATCATCTCGTCTGTGACCTTGGGAAATGCATTGCTTTTGTTTTGCCTCTGTACTTTGTAAAAGGTAAAAGTATTTCTCTATTTCACGTAGTTCTAGATTTTAGGGGAGGCACTTCGAAAACGGAAGTACTGCCTAAATGGAAAAAACAGTACTATTAATAAAAAGTATAAAGACAGTAGGCACAATTAACTGGAAGATAAGAATCTGGTGCTTTACTGGTACAAGTGACAAACTAATCTGATTTAACTTCTGTCCATTTTTTCTACTGGATGCTACATAAAATGCCCAGCACTAATTTATACTGTATACATTCTCTGAAAAGATCAATGTCCAATGCTATGCCACTCTTTCAGTGGCTTGTTTTCCAGAAACTTTCTCTAGCAGAGTCAAACATGAGAAAATATGCCAAACACCTAAAATAGCTATTGCCAAGCCCACCTCTAGAACTATGCTATTGTTTTTGTCTTCCCTCACAATTGTATTGACTATAGATAATTTAACATATTATTGTTTGCCAGTTGGCTATTTTTCTCACAATTCACAGTAAATAAGAAATAGTTGAGCATGAAGGGTTTGAAAATGGTGACAGGTGAAAAGCTCAGCTCAGGGATAGCAGAAATGTCAAACTGACAGGTATCAAAGAATGAGACAGAAAAGTTACGAAAAAAAAAATTGAAGCAGTGTGGTGAGCTTTACTACTGTTGACCCTGGCTTTCCAAGAACAACAACAAAAAATGAAACTATCTTTGATGTCCTCTGATTACATAAAGTTTATAATCCATTTCTAAAAGATGTCATAAAACCACGGAAAAATAAACCAGGGGATGACGTGAGAGATTATCCAAGACTACCCAAGGTTATAAATACAGATTAAAATTAATAATAACATTCCTGCAGTATTTTTACAATATTTTTTAAACTCACATTTGAGGCTGAACATATTTCTGTTATTAGGATTCACCCTACATTTGCAAGTCTATATCTAGAAAACAAACCTAATTAGGTCCAGAGTCACTTAATGGTCCGTGTTGGAGCGGGAGTAAGGAATTGTTCCCTGTTATCTTACAGATACATGATAACAGATGGAATTCACTTGGGTAAATCTATTAGGTATATGCCAAATAGCAAGCCACAAAAAAGGAAGAGAAAACAAAAAGGTATTGGAAAATTTCATGCTATGTGTTAGCCCCTTATTATTGTATGGTTCATACTTTCCACATGCGATGCATGAGCCACTTGCATGAGAATCTCTGCAAGCTTGTGCTAAAGATGTAGCTCTGATATCTTTGCAGGGAGAGGAGGAAATAATGAGGCATGAGTAGCAAACATCTCACATTGCAGTGGAGGTCTGAAACACTGTGACCAGGCCAACAAATGTGACGATCCAGAGCAAAATTGACCATATGGCCCCACATTTATGGAGAATAGAATTCGGCTTTGGGAGACTTTTAAAAGGCAGAGACCTGAAGGATGAGTAGAAATTATCCAGGGGAAGAGAAAGAAGTATACAGAGAAAATAATGCTTCAATAACAACGATTAGATTTAGTCCATGCGCATAGATGTGGAGGTGAAATAGAAAACTTTAGCATATTGGAAGAACTGAAAGCTATTCAATCTGTTGACCATGGAGTATGAGTAAGTGATTGTGGATGCCAGAGGATTAAGTCAGCTTATATCAGAAAGGTATTTATCAGCCTGGGCTTGGAGTCAGGGTTGTCAAAGACATCGTTTAAAATGACAAAAATTAAGTGTGTTTAAATACTGATAGAACCTCAAGAATAAAGAAAGAGAAAAGATCAGTGACAGACCATCTCTTGTAGAGATGCCCTTCACACTGACCTTCTGTGCCCTTGTAACTAGAAGAAAGCTTCTCCTTATTCCTTTTCTCTCTTGAGAGCCAAACTTCATGAAAGAGTTGTCTCCATTCCCTGAATTGTTTGTCACTCATAAGTCTTACTTGTCACCTCATTAAAATTTGCTGTTAACTCTGTCCACCCCACAGAGGTCGCTCTAAGAGAGTCATCAGTGATCTCCTTTGAATAAATCCGATAGTCTACAGTACTCAACGACATTTTCAGTGACCTGTGACCATGCTCACCATTGCCTTCTCAAAAGAGTCTCTTCATAATGTTTTCATATCTGCACAAGAATGTTCATGGCAGTATTTTACAATAGCCTCAAATTGGAAGTACTTCAAATATTAATCAGAATTATAAAAGATAAATCATGATAGTTTTAGTTAATGGATCATTATACACTACTGAAAAGGAATGACCTTTAGTTATTTATATGCTTTGACACGATGACTCTCACAAACATTAATGTTAAATGAAAAAAGCCACAAACAAAATATGTTTCCAGTTATTTAAACCTCAAAGTGCAGACCAAATTATATTACGCTTAGGAACTCAGGAGAATCATAACTTTATGAGTATGAGAGAGGTTGAAGGTAGTAAGGAGCATGTGAGTTTTTATCAGGGGCACTAGAAATGTTTTATTTTTTGACCTGGATTTTTTTTGTTTACTTATTTATTTTGAGAGAGAGAGAGGGAGAGAGAGAGAGAGAGAGAAAGAGAGAGAGAGAATGAGTGGGGTGAGGGAGAGGGAGAGAAAGAGAATCCCAAGCAGGCTCTGCACTGTCAGCACAGAGCCCAACGTGCAACTTGAACTCAAGAACTGAGAGATCATGACCTCAGCAGAAATCAAGAGTCAGATGCTTAACCAACTGAGCCACCCAGGTGCCCCTTGACTTTGATTTTTGTTACATGAGTTCACTTTAAAATACTTAATTGAGTGGAACGCTTGTGTTTCGTGAACAATTATCTATGTGAATCATACCTCATGCTTTAAGAAAAAATGAAAAGCATCAAGTCAAGAATGCTAAATGGGACCACCCTCTCCCCCCAGCTTCATGACGTTAGGCTCTTGAATTTTTCTTATTTTTCTGACTGCAGCTTCTCAGCATCCTCTCTCTGTAGGGTCTCCCATCCTTCAAGTTTTGATATTAATCAGGACTTTCACTTATGTCTGTTTTCAGAATTCCCCTTGGTCATCTGCTGCTTTAACAAGCCTCTGGTTTTTATCCACTGTCATCTCCACAGATTTCAAGTTCAGACCACTTTCTTTCTTTTTTTTAATTTTTAAAAAAATGTTTATTCATTTTTGAGAGAGAGACACGGCGTGTGAGTGGGGGGAGGGGCAGAGAGAGAGGGAGACACAGAATCCAGAAGCAGGCTCCAGGCTCTGAGCTGTCAGCACAGAGCCCGACGAGGGGCTCGAACTCTTGAACTGTGGGATCATGACCTGAGCTGAAGTCAGACGCTCAACCGACTGAGCCACCCAGGCGCCCCCAGACCGCTTTCCGAAGCCCCCAAACCCACATGTCCAACTCCACAATTAATATCTCTTCTGGAGTGCCTCACAGCCATCTCAAATTCAATATGCTCCTATCCTACATACTGGCCTACTAGAACATCCTCCTCAGGATTTCCTTCTTTCAGTGAATAACTATTTATACCCCATTGCCCAAGCTGTGACTTTGGAAGTTATACTAAATTCACCCACTCCATGTATTCCCATCCTATAAAATGCCAAACCCTGTGGAATCTATGTCTTAAATAAGTTCTAATTTGCCTGTGTCCCTTCAATTTTCTTGCCAGCAAACTGTCCAGGCAACAATTAATTGCTTGCATTTCTGTGCCAGCACCCTTAGTGCATTCCTGACTTAAGCACCGCCTGCCCCCTATCAATCTAACCCACACAAGGACCCCAGCCAAATAAACATTGTTTAAATGGAATCATGAATTCTGATCTTGTCACTCCCCTAATATATCTAGTATACTTCTTTAATTTGTGTAAATACACTGTTTTTCCATTTACTAGATAAATTTCATTAGGAGAGTTAGATTCGCATCCACTTCTCAAAGGACACCCTGCATACATACATTAAATTAAGGACTGAAGTTAGGCCCAACTTAAAATTACCAAAGAAAAAATAAAATCATGTCTTATAAACACCAAAGTATGCATGACCAGTAGTAGATCATTCATTTCCAGAGCTCGTCCTTAGCATACCTTATTCTAGTAGAAAGAATACCACCTGTGATCTCCACATATTTTCTTCCATATGTTCTTGCCAACTCCAAACCTAACAGCTTGAACAGTGTTGGGAGCTAAAAAAAGAAACAGTTCTTCCTTTAGCTTCTATATCGTGACACTGTAGCGTTTTGTTTGTTTATCTAGACCTTCTCTTTAGGCTTGAGTTGGAAACCAGCTTTTATTACAGAAACACAAAAACCCAAGACTGTGAATGCAGAGGATGTGTTTGTTGTATCTACAGCTCTAGCCGTAACCCCGGAAACAGTGGTGGACACAGTAACTTTTCTCTGTTAAGAGTCTCCAGTGAAGGAGCACGACTAGAATCTGTCCTGCCAGGTTCTCTTTTGAGAATCTTTGCCAAAATTGGCAGAAAAACCTCATCAGTCGACAGTCGGCATTTAAAATGAAAAGTCATCAC
Organism: Neofelis nebulosa; assembly: GCF_028018385.1. NCBI lineage: Eukaryota > Metazoa > Chordata > Mammalia > Carnivora > Felidae > Neofelis > Neofelis nebulosa. The sequence continues at coordinate 12,354,960 of NC_080792.1, read as the reverse complement.
GTAGAAGGGTAAGGAGAAGGTGGTGATCAAACTGAAGGGATGTGGAGCAGACACTAGGAAAGGACAGAGGAAGTCAGATTCATGGGAAGTAAATGAGCATAGAGTGTAGCCGAATCCTGTGAACCGATTGGTGCTAGAGAAAGATCCCGAACATCTTCCAGCTAGGGGCTGTCTTTTCATGTTCTTACCTACTTGAACCACATGTTTGTGGAGTCCCCCTGAGCCACTGTTTGGCATTTACCCGTGGCATTCTCTCTAATAAATGGTGGCTAACTCAGGTAGTGACCGAAACGCCCAACTTACACTTGGGTCGAATCGCGTAGCCTGGAAGAAAAAGAAGAGACAAGTGTCTCTCTGAAGCAGGATGGAGGAGATGACGTTGCTGGAGATACTCTTGTCCTCTGTAGAGGAAATTAAAATCAGTAGATGGTCTGAAAAAGCATGGCAGTTGAGGCGGCACATAGAAGATAAAGCAGTGAGGGAAATGGGTAAATAGCTGGATTGAGAGCAAGATCTTTTGGATTTCCTTCTCAATTCTAATGCTTCCTAGCAGCGAGGCCCTGGGGAATTCACTTAATTTTCTTGGGTTTGGTTTTCACATGTGTAAAATGAGGATAAAAACTACCTTGTCTATCTCTCTCTGAGGCTTTGGGAAGATCAGGCAGGGTAATACTCATGAAACAGCTTTATGAAATTTATAGTTACTTTTAAATCATCGTTTTTGTTATAATCATTATCATAAAGCACTCCACCACGTACGGTGGGACTTCCTTACTGAAACTGTGTCTTTTGTCTTTTAAGAGAAATTCTAAGATGAGTCCCACCTTTGTATTTAGTGGTAACCGAAGAGCTCATCCCTGGAGTCTGCAAAGTCAAAGCAAAGCATTAGAAACCGCACGTACAGGTCTGGAAACCCGACTAAAGATCAGGGAACTACAGAGTACAGTTCAAGATAAAGCTGTCTCTTGATCACTTTCTCTGGGGAGAAAAAGAGAAAAAAAGAAAAGGAAAAGGAACAAGAAGAAATGACACTTCCGCTCAGAATGGAAGTCTTGATATAATAATGCCTGAGCCTGGCTTCTTGACAGGAGTTTAATCACTGCTTAGTTAAGGAAGAGGGGGGCTATCACCTCCGTCTCTGAGGAGACAGGTCAAAAATCTGCCTCGCTTTTTGTGACAATTAATCCCGCCGTAAGAGACCCAGAGAATGGCAAGGGTTTTATGTGTAAGGAAACTTTCTCATGGTTACACATCCACATTCCACGGAGAGTGGCTGTGTGTCCATCACGCTGGATAGTGACAGTATGGCTAGAAAATACTTAACACACACAACACACACACACACACACACACAGAGAGAGAGAGAGAGAGAGAGAGAGAGAGGAGGAAATAATCTTAGCATCTAAGTGCTTAATTACAGATGCAATGTGTTTACATCTGTGGTTGGCATTTTGAAAATATCTCTATGGTATTGTCAGCGAAGGCTGAATTTAAACAGTGTGGTTCATCTGAAATTTGGGTCCCCTAGTGAATTAAAATCAGAAGGGAATCCAGTTGCTCTATTATTTCTTCTTCCAGAGAATACAGAATTGGGAACGGGGATTTGATTTGGGAAAAATAAGAACGTCTTGACCCATCACACACATAACAAATTAAAGCCCACCTAGTTTTACATCCTTTGTACACTTTTAGTTGATTCTAAGTAAAAGCGAGGAAAAAGGGAATTGTTTGATTTTGGATGGTCTTGCACTTCCCAGGTCTCAATGATTTACCACATCTTTAAGCCATCACCCTGTGTCACTAAACAATTCAGAGTTTTTCTGTATATAACAAAGTTACAAGAAAAGGCAACTGTAACGGAACGGTGTCTAAAGGCACATATTTCAATATCACAAAGATGTTGGAGATCATTTGTTTACGTCCTTTTAATTTGCAGTTCACAAGAATGAGATTAAGAAGAATTAAATAAATGGCTTACAAGGTCACAAAAGTGATTAATATTCAAACAGGATGAGAACCCAAGTTTTCTGACTTCTGTATCAGAGAAGTTCCCTATTTGAGTTGTCTCTCTCTCCCTCTTGGCCAGACATCGTTCTGGGCTAATGCTTCCAAATGAGAACTCAGTGCTCTGTAAACATGTCGTGTTCTTTAGGCGGCAAGAGTAAAACTATTGTAGTAATACGTTTTCATTTTTGTATTTTGACTGTATTGATAGGTCCAGAACAGGTAAGAGAAAACACATTTGATGCCTTTCAAAAACATCTGCTGTAAATAAACATCATCTTCTGAGTTGCAAAGATAGTGTTGAAACTCTGAACAATCAAGCCAGCCACAGTCACTCTATTCTACTGTTTTTCTATATTTTCAGTTATTGATACCCTTTTATAAATAAGCTGATTCAAAATTTTAAAGAAGGGAAATAAACATAAGATGAAGTTATGGAAAACGTAATGCTTGAAAGTACAAAATAATATTAGAACAAAAGCATGAATCCTAAAATGAGCCCTTACTGCAAATATGGCCATTATTAAATTTAATTTTAAAGAGTTTAACCTGTTCATAATAATATATATTTTCACAGATAGACACAAAAAACCAACAGAATTATAATCATTTGTGTGTTTTATTGTAATTAAGGAGGTTGCTGGTTTGGGTTCGTATTTTTTAGGGGTGAACATCTCAAAAGACTAAAAAGGAATAAAAAAAAAAGTGAGTGAAAAACAAGTGTTTATATACTTACAAATATTTGGCTTTTGTTAAGCTGTCAAATCTTCTTCACCTGACTGGAAAGTGAAGTAGGGATATATGGGGTTTATTTAAGTTTTATTTTAATATAAGTGTATCTTGAATGCCTCAGGTGCCTGGATACATAGCCATGGTAGGCAAAATAGCATCTCCCCCCCACCTGCCACCTCCCACACACATAAAAAAAAACCCAAAAGTATCCACATCCCGATCCCCAGAACCTGTGAATGCTATCTTCTTTGGAAAAAAGAAATTTGGAAATGTGATTAAATTAAGAATGCTGAGATGGAGGGTTCATTCTGGCTGATGCCTGTGGTCCAATATGTAATCGCAAGACTCTTTGGGCAAGGCGGGCAGAAGGAGATTTGACAACAGAGGAGCAGAAAGCCATGTAACCACAGGAGCAGAGATTACAGTGACTCGGCCAAAGCCAAGGAATATGGCAGCCACCGACAGCTGGGGCAGTCAAGAAAGGGATGTTGTTTCGGAGCTTCCAGACTGAACCAGCCCTGCCACCACCCAGTCATCTGGCCCCTAGGACTGCAAGACTATAAAGTCTGTTGTTATAAGCCGTTGAGTTTCTGGTGATTTGTTACAACAGCAGTAGGAAACCAACACAATAGCAACAGATAAATTTATTCCATTTATTCAGATAGCAACAGATAAATTTATTAAGATAAAGAATGATGTCATCTAATCAGAAAAATAATAAAATTAAACAACGTCTTTGCCCTGGAACTTTGAAGGAATAATCTCACCAAAAATTTTCGTATCTTCATATGATCATCTTATTTCCCTCTTATTAAGTTCATCAGGAAAAGGAAATACATAATATGTCATCTAACCTGTGCTCTGGATAGAGGAGGATTAGGCATTGGCAGAACTATGAGGCAATTCCGCATAACCTCGAAGATGGCCCTTCCGGGATACCTGTAAATAAATTACTCAGTAGGAGCTGTTTCCAGTGGAAGTTAGTCCTCCTGTATCGCTTTCATAGCTAAATATTTTGTCCTCTGATATTCTCTCTACATCTTGTCATGCTCATTTAAAGTCAAATTATTATTTAAGGTTATGTACTGCACTAGTCCGCACTTGGAAATTTCCAGTAAGTGGGAATCTTGCAGGCCATAGTATCATGAACAATGCTTACCAGGCTCAGGGGAGAACATCAATGAAAACAGGTGAGATGCCCCAACCTCTTGCTCTCACATCTGCTCCCCCAGCACTGTCTCCATCTATTTACAGGGTGTTACTACCTGGTGGTAGATGCCAAATTCTAACCAATACCGAGAACTCTCTGGGGAGCAGTAACTTGAATTGGAATAAGGTCAAGCTGTTTACAAGAATGCAAAGGTGAAGTTGTCTGTTCATTTTATCTTATGGACTCTTTCAAAAATAGCCCTGGATAAGACAACAGGAGATGAAATCAAAATAAGTTTTAATAGGCAGAACATAGAATTTCGAAGCCAACAATCTGTAAGTGAATACGAACTTTACCATTTTTGCTTTCCTCATGTACTGTGGGCAGATACGCATTAAGGCGAATCCCAATGAGTCACACATATGTAAAATACCCACCGTCTCGCCCTCCCCCTCACTGGGAGGACGGGTGGAAGCTGATTTGCTTTGGGTCAATAGGATATGGTGAAGGTGATAGGATGTCACTTCACGATTGCACGACATTGTATGAGACTCCATCTCGACAGACCAGACAGATTCTCTTGCTGGCCTTGAAGACAGTAGGTGCCATGTTGTAAGGTCTGTGGGAGGGTTATGTGGCAAAGAACTGAGGGAGAAGGATAACTCAAAGAGCTGAGAGTAATTTGTGCATGCCAGCCAGCAAGAAATTGGGATCTCAGTCAAGACAATAAGGGAGTGATTCTGAGGAGCTAAGAAGAGAACACGGACCCTAAGAAGAACATAGCTAGTCATGGGGGACCCTACAGGACTCATCCAAACCATGTCTTAACCCCTGACCTGCAGAACCTATCAGATAATAAATGTATGTGGAATTAAGCTGCTTGGTTTATAGTAATTTGTTAAGTAACAATAGAAAATTAATACATCTATAAAATCTATAAATCGGCTTCTTAGAGTTTGGCAAATAATGTATGTAGAATAGTTTGTGCATAGTGAAACTCAGTGAATATTAGTTATCAACATGCTTAATTTACTATTTTGAAAATAAGGATTAAAACCTTGTAAGATCTATAAACCTATAGTGCTAATAATTTTTTTCATATATAAAGGTGGTAGACTATCCTTAAGCTTTGAGAGCTTTGTTAAACCTCCTAATTCCCAAACCAAAATAAATAATCTAATCAATATAAAGATTGGAGGACAAACATTTTGCTACTGTTGTCAAAATGTATGCATTCCACCGTTTTACATTTTGATATATTATAGTCTTTGAAACTGACATCACATGCTTTCAATAGAAATTATTTCATGTAAATTATTTTAAAAGAATCATCTTAAAGCCAATAGATAAGTGTAAGTTCATTATTTCGGGAGAAGGGTTAGTAGCATGAGCTAGACTCTCTAGATCTTAACTTGCACTTGGATACCACTTTGCAAACACATCGCTTGTATAGACTTTGAAGTCAAAGACTTACATTTAAGTTCTGTTAGTATGTTTTATGTGACCTTGAAGGCCCCTTACCTGGGACCTGAAGTGTCCTAACTTCAAATGAAAGTATCCCTCATAATTATTGCTGATGTCCATGAAGATATTTCCTAAATTGCAACCCCCAATAAAATGTTACTTACTATTTACTTTCTCATTTAACTGCTTTTTTATAAATGTAAAAATGACGAAGAAGGAAAAAGAGATAAGTCTCTCTTGTGTTCTCATTTTCTGCAATCTCAATAATGTAGTTAAATTTTTGTTCTGTGATAGTCATTTTTAAAAGAAATTATTTTAACTCTTTTTTCTTTCTTCTCTGACAGTTGCTTCTGCAGTTCTTGTCATTATCCTTTCCATCTCCTTAGTTTCTTTCATTCAAGTGAGAAAATCCATCAAGGTGATCAAAGAAAATGTCAAACATGGTAAAAATGTTGAATTAGATCATCAGCACACTTCAAAGGCTTCTGACTATGGCATTATCACAAGAAAGTAAGTGCCTAGCAAACTGTTATCAAAATCACTGATCAGGTCTTAGAAATTAATTGTGCTACACATTAAAATTTGTGATAAAGAATCCCAGCTTTATAACTCCTGAAGAGCAGCATTGCGTGTAATGTAGCATTGTATGAAATGCAGCATGTATTAGTAAATTTGGAAAGCAGGGCCTCCAATTTTATGAGCGGCCAATTGCCATAGGGATTACTCAGTTTAACTTGGAATTAGCACCTAGAAAGGCATTTACGACTATTGTCCCTAAGGAAGAAACCAGTAAATACTTTTCTTTCTAAAATATCGTATTTCTTAATCATGTGGAAGAAAATATAATTCTAGAGGGCAGGTAATGAACCTATTTGCTTTTCGTTTGTTTGTTTTACGTATCCCCAGGATCCCCAGCATTTAGTGCAAAGCTCTGCACTTGGTGAGAATCCAGGGAGTTCTGTGACATAGAAGTTGAGAAGCACAAGCTTTGTCATTAGATGATGGGGGTTTTGAAGTCTGACTTATGGCAAGCTACTCATATTCTTTGAGCCTCGGGTTTATCAAATATAAAAGATAGGAAGTAATATTACATACCTTGTTGATTATTGTGAGGATTAAATAAAATAATGCCCGTAATGTGTTGGCCCTGTACATGGTAGATAGCAAACAGTAAATACATTTTACAACTATAATCTTGGTTAACAAGAGAACAAAAAAAGTATGTGGTTAGATATTTCAATTTAGGTAATCCTTGTATTGGTTAGAGTTAGAATTGGTTCAGGGGTTTTTTTTTAATGTTTATTTATTTTTGAGAGAGAGACAGAGCATGCGTGGAATAGGGGCAGAGAGAGAGGGAGACACAGAATCTGAAGCAGGCTCCAGGCTCTGAGCTGTCAGCACAGAGCCCGACGCGGGGCTCAAACTCATGAGCCTTGAGATCATGACCTGAATTGAAGTCAGATGCCCAATGGACTGAGCCACCCAGGCGCCCCAGGATTTGTTTTTAACAGTGGTTGAAAGAAGAGAGCATTTGGGGAGGTGGTGGTTTCATCGTGCGCTTGTTTGTTTTCTTTGACTTACTATCTAGAGGCAGGCAGTCTAGAACTGTCTGTCTGCTGCTCCGTGGAGTCTCAACTCAGAATCCTGTTTTCATTCCCCAAGTCAAGTCACCCCCTTCAAGTGGATTTCCCAGCTACCAGCTTTGATGATCACACCCAAAACATTAAGAAGAGTAACAATGGAATCAGAAAGACCAGCCTTTCCCTAAAGGAACATTCCTTAGAATTGGCACGTACCAACCACTTCCTTGCATTATCTTATTCTAGTCCTTAGCAATCTGGCCACTGCAAATCATATTCAAGGGGGCCTGGAAATTGTCATCATTTTCAGAGTATACACATGTACAGCTAAAATCTCAGTTTCTGTCACTTTGGAAGAAGGGGAGCATGGGTCTTAATGGAAGATAAACATTAAGGGAAGGAATATCAGTTGTATTTTCTGTACAACTCAATGCCTTCAATTGTTGCATACATCTAGTAAAAATTTAACTTGATGTAGTCTTTCTGCTGAGCCATTTTAAATATATTTCAAAAGGTTAAAAAAGGAAGACTCTCTTTTAAGGAATTTTCCTTCTAGAGATTTATAGTTAAAAAAATTAAAGGTCCACATACATATTTCAATAATATTTCAATAATATTTGCTGTTTTGTTTCTGTAAGAAGAAGTATACCAAAATGTTTTTGCTCCTTTTGTCCCAATGATCAGATATTTCTCATAGATATTTAATATAAAGTAATGTTTTCTCTTGTAAAAAATTTATCAGAATAGAAAGACGTACAAAGAAAACCAAAATCTTTTCTCCCATTCCCAGTTCTTCTTCACAAACATGACTAGCCTTAACCTAGTTTGTGTTTCAGGTGATGCCCCTAGCAGGGAAGGACACTTACACTGAGACCAGAAACAAAGGTTAGGATGTAGCCATTGCATAACATGAAATAATACTACTAGGGGCGCCTGGGTGGCGCAGTCGGTTAAGCGTCCGACTTCAGCCAGGTCACGATCTCGCGGTACGTGAGTTCGAGCCCCGCGTCAGGCTCTGGGCTGATGGCTCGGAGCCTGGAGCCTGTTTCCGATTCTGTGTCTCCCTCTCTCTCTGCCCCTCCCCCGTTCATGCTCTGTCTCTCTCTGTCCCAAAAATAAATAAAAAACGTTGAAAAAAAAATTAAAAAAAAAAATAATAATACTATTAGAATGTAAAGGGCCCTAGAGGATGTATAAATGGTGTTGAGGAAAAGTAAAGAACTTTAGATTTCTGGAAGATATATGTTAAAGAGGAAAGTTGTAAGAAAAGAATCTATGAAATTAGAAAGGGTTATGGGATCTCATGAACCATGTTGAGGAGGGCAGACTAACCTAATGGGAAAAAGGTAGTCAGGTAACCTTAAGGTAACTTAAGGATGACCGGGGGACAGACCTGTGTTGTCCGCTAAAACAAAAGAAGACTTCAGCATTTTGCTTTTGACAATTTGGCTGCTTAGATATTCCAAGAAACAATCAGCTGGAACCATTGTTTTAAAGGTAAAGATGAGATCACAAAGACAAAGGGAAGCCTACAGGGGAAAAAGTAAAGAAAGCTTAAACCAGAAAGTTATCACAAAAACCACAGGAGACCTTGGGAGCCCACATCCTTATAACACACTGAATTTTAATTGTCTGGGTGGTGAGAGAGAAGTTTAGTAATGTTGGAGAATCACAGACGTATCCTCCATGTACAACTAGGACCACTGAAAGGCTAGAACCTTAGTGTCGTGTAGGTCAGAAAAACACCCATTCTCTGGTAAAGAAAGTTGCCAAGAAATATTTTGTATCTCAGACTTTGAGTCCATTGAAAAATGCAACGTCTCTACCAAGAATCTTAGTTATGATTGGGTATAATTTAGCAAAACTGAAACAGCTAAAAACTCCTAAGAGACAAATTAAACTTAAAATTGTCTATGGTGAGTAGTGCCATTGTCTTTCTCACATAAATAAATGCTGTCCTTCTGGAGGAATATATCTTTAGCAGAGGACCTACATCATTTCCACAGCAGACTTCTCAGAAATTTTGGAGGCCAGAAAGCTATAGGCTCATGTATTCACAGTGTTTAAAGCAAAAACAAAACAAAACAACGAAAAACCTGTCAAACAAGAATCCTATAACTGACAATGGTCCTTCAAAAAATGAGGGAGAAGTTAAGGCATTCTCAGGTAAACAAAAACTGAGGGGGTTCATAACCACTAGACCTATCCTGCAAGAAATCCATGTTAAAGGATTGGTAGACTTAATATTGATAAGATGTCAGGACTACCCACAGACACCCACAGATTCAGTGGAATCCCTACAAAAATCCTAGCAATGCTTTTTGCAGAAATAAAAATCCATCCCAAAAGTCATATGGAATCTTAAGTGACCCTGAATAACCAAAGCAATCTTGAAAAAGAAGAACAAAGTTGGAAGACTCGCATTTCCTAATTTCAAAACTTATTACAGTTATTACATGGTCATCAAAATGGTGTGGTACTAATACAAAGACAGACATATAGATCAATGGAAAAGAACAGAAAGCCAAGAAGGAACCCCTTGAGTATATGTTCAAAGTATTTTTGACAAGAGACCCAAAACCATGCAGTGGGGAAAAGGACAGTCTTTGCAACAGATGGTGTTGGGAAAACTGGCCATCCACTGGCAAAACAATGAAGTTGGACCTTTACCTAACAACACATACAAAAATTAAAAATTCATCTGAGACCTAAAAATAAGAGGTAAACTGCACAAATCTTAGAAGAAAACATAAGGGAAAAGCTACATGAAAAGAGATATAGCAATGATTTCTTGGATATGACATCAAAGTCACAGGCAACAAAAGAAAATTATAAACAAACTGGATTTTGTGAATATTAAAAAGTTTTGTGTATCAAAGGACACTGTCAATAGAGTGAAAAGACAGCCTACAAAATGAGTGAAAATATTTGTAAATCATACCTCTGATAGAGATTATTATTCAGAATACATAGAGAACTTCCAAATTCAATAACAATGACAAAAAAAAAAAAAACCAAAAAGGTTAATTCAAAGATGTGAGCAGAGGATTCGAATAGATGTTTTTCCAAAGAAGGTATACAAATGGTCAACAGCATATGAAAAGATGCTCCACATCAGTGATCATTAGGGATGTGCAAATAAAAATCATAATTAGATAACATTTCACACCCATTAAGATGGCTACTATCAAAAAATAAATAAACAAAACAGAAAATACAAGTATTTGTCACAGTGTGGAGAAATTCGACCATCTGGGCATTGTTGGGAGAAATATAAAATGGTGCAGCCGCTGTGGGAAACAATATGGATGTCCATAAAAATGTGTATACACACACACACACACACACACACACACATATATATATATATATATATGTATATATATATATATATATAATTACTACATGATAATTTCCACTTCTGGATGTACACCCAAAATAATTGAAATCAGGATCTTGAAGAGATATTAGTATCCTTATGTTTATAATGGCATTAGGCACAATAGCTGAAATATGGAAATGACCCAAGGATCCATCAAAAGAGCCAAAAGCATCCTGATTTTAGATTGTAAGTGCTTTTCCTTAAAGTCTTTCTCAATGATTCAAGGGGGAAAATAGTCCCTTAAGCTACATTCACTTTGTTAAAAGCTGGGAATCCAAAGATTAATCAGATATTCTTTCTTACCTCAAATGGATAAAAAGCATGCAAGATGTTTTTCGCACATCTGCGTAACACTATAACAATGTTAATTTAAAAGAAAAGTTAAATCAAGGAATGGGGACCTAGTGCATCTAAATTTCATTCTTCTCATATCTAACATAGTCAATTATCTTACTCCGTTGGGGTTACTGTACAGAATACTACAGACTAGATGGCTTAAACAAGAAGTACATCTTTTTCATGGTTCTGGAGATTGAAAGTCCAGGTCAGGATGCCAGCATAGTATGGTGGCAGGTGAAGGCAGTCTTCCTGGTATATAGAGAGCAGTCTTCTTGTTATATCCTTAAGTGGCTAGGAAGGAGGGATAACTCTCTGTTAAGATACTAATCTTGTTAAGATACTAATCCCATTATGGGGTGGCATCCTCATTGTCTAATTACTTCCCAAATTTCCCACCTCCAAATACCATCACATTAAAGCTCCAACATATGAATTTTGAGGTGGGGGGGGGGGGCACAAACATTCACTCCACAGCACCCAGCAAGTCCTGTGTCCTTCATATTTTTTTGTAAATTGTGCACAAAAACCGAACAATTCCTTCATTATTTCATCACTGTCTCGTAATTTGTCATAGGTAGCAAGAAGAAAATATTTGGAATTTGCATCATTCTGTCTGTAAATATCATTGGCCAGTTCTCAGAGATCATTAGTTCCTATTTCCATCGTTCTCATTACATGTTGATGTTCTTTCCAGCCTCAAATAACGTTTTGCTCACTATTCTAATATTTCTTATCATAATGTCCTTGAGGCTCTTCCAGCTTCCACTGAGTCTTTTCAAGGCATGCCCAGCTTTCAAAAACAGTCTCCCAGAGCCCTCTCAGCTTCTATCTACCCGTCAAGACTCGGGAGAGAGAAGATAAGCCTTCCCCTTGATGGGAGGAGTATTCAAGAATGTGTGGCCATTTTTATTTTGTAATGTATGTTTGTTCATACAAACACAAGGACAGCCCCAACTGTTGAGCACATTTTGTCCTGGTCACTTTATATAACTTCTGCTAACATCCCCTTTGCCAACTCCAAAGTCAAAGGACGGGAAAATCCATTCCTCTATCAGTGGGAAGAACTGCAAAGTTATGTCAAGGGCAGGGAGGATGCATTTTTGCGGTCAGTAACTCAACCTCCCATAAGAGCTCTTAGTGTGAAAACATAGTCTAACTTTTCTTTTAAGTTCATATTAAACCCTAGTTCAGTGTCCTTTTATAGTATGAAGGCAGCACATTTAACAGGCATTTCAATAGATATGTGTATGGAATGGGGAAGTGTTTGGACCAGGTTCCACAGAGGGGAAAGAGTCTTACTTTCCACCAAATCTGTGTTCTGTCCTTGTATATCTACCACATATTCCAGTTCTGTCAGAAGAGAACACTGAAGAGAACACGTGGAAGCAGAGAGCTTTTTTCAAAATAGGTGTCCTGTCTGTTCTACTTCTCTAAGGCTTCATGTGAGCTAAATAATCATACCATTTTAAGTAGAAAGTAATTTTAGTCATGAAATGAGGTTTCCTTTTGCCAGAGGGAGGCAAGAATGGAAAGAGCACAATTTGTAACAATCGCTTTTTAATGGTAATAGAGGCATATGTGGGTATATCAGTCGTACCCGAATATAAACCGTGATGTTCAGGAAAGAAAAACTCATGATTATGTGCATACTGTGCTACTGTCCCATTAGGAAATAGAAAATCACACTTCTAGAAGAGCTTTCAATTAATGCCAGTTATGTATTATAGTATATCTAGTTTTTTATTGTGTCATCAATGTTAATATGGTACAATTAGTTCTTAAGCATGTGATTAATATTCTACTAACTGCTTAATGCTATTTGGCATTCATTACCAATGAATAGATATTTAATTAATGCCAACTTATTCCTTAGCAACGACACAGCAGAAGTTCTCTCATTTCTTGTGAATATACCCCACTTTTCCTATCTTCTCCTCCCAAGAAGACTTAACTTTTATAGTGGCACCCATTTAAAGAAATATCAGTATGTGTTAAGCATATGTTAACTTATAGCTTATTTTATTAGCGGCATTTTATAAATAAAATTGGACTAGAAAATATTTTAGGACGTACATAATTTTTTTAACCCTGAGAAATCATGAACAATGTCTGTGCTTCCTTTTCTTCCGTAATTCATAAACTACAGCTGCTCTAGAGACAGCAAACTAAATTCCCTAATTAAAGATCAATATACGTGTGTCAAGCTGATGTCACCACTTCAAAGGACAATAGAAAGTTCAACAGTTAAACGAATATATCGGAGAAAAGTATTCGCTTGAGTCTAAAATACTGTGAATAAACAATTTCTGAAGCTTATTTTCTCTGAGGAAGGATACAAGTTGCTCAGCAAAAGGCAGAGAGGAGCATGTATGTATGGTCATAGAATTTTCATGTTCTGTGAATATAGCCGACATGAGCAAGGTGTTGAAAATCTGGGGGATAACACAATCAGTCCAAGCCTTTATTATTATCCTTCTTTATTTTTAATTTATAATTCATTTCATGGAAAATATTATCATTTATAAATATCTAGCATTAGGACTGACATGGAGTATGAAAACCTCCAGGAAGGGGTTAGAGGTTATTTATTTATTTTGAAAGAGGCAGAGACAGTAAGGGTCGGGGAGGAGCAGAGATAGAGAATCTCAAGCAGGCTCCACACTGTCAGCACAGAGACCGATGCGGGGGCTCAAATTCAGGAACTATGAGATCATGACCTGAACTGAAATCAAGAGTCATATGCTTAAATGACTGAGCCACCCAGGCGCCCCAGGGGTTAGAGATTTTTAAATGATAGTCACTGAGCCACCAGGGCACCCCAGCATTTAGAGATTTTTAAATAATAATCACTATCATTAGGTTTTTCAATCTTTACAGGCACTTTGCATCAAATCAGGCATGCTGATTTCTTGACACATTGTACTTATTTTACTTTCAAGCATTTGTAACTTTGCATACATGTGTATGCAACTATTATTCTGAGTAATTAGATTGTAAACAGTCTTTTTAATTTTCTGGCTGGAAGCTAAAATCCAATGCAATTTGACCCCCCCCCCCCCCCCAGAAATCCACACAATTCTTTTAAGTCTATAATTTAAATAAATGGGCAGAAGGGAGCATTTGTAACTCACAACACTAGCAGTAGTGAAACTCAAAAAAATAAAATAAAAAAAAGAATCCTCCTCAAAAATACTTTCTCCTTATGTTTCTACAGCCTTGATTTCAGATGTAGTCTTGAAAAACCTACTTGTAAGCACAGTATGGTAATGTGCAAGTTCTAGGTTGCCCATCTCAAAATTTTCTTTAGTATCTATCGTTTTTCACATTTTGATGCATCACTTAAATTTTCTATTTTATCATCCTTTTGCATACTATAAAGTTGACATCATTGAGGACATCTGAGAAAGTGTAATATAAAAGATTAAAATCCATAAAGCATCAATATATACTTGTGTATAAATAGGGAAAGAAAAATTTTCCTCAACTGTCTTTGGGTTTATGGATGGATCTGCAAGTTAAACTGACAAGGAGAGAGGAATAGGAGGAAAGCATATGTATTTACTTTATACAAGTTATATATGCCAAAGGAGCCATTATAAGGAAATGAAGACTTGAAGAAGTGGTTGAACGTTAGTATTTTTATGCTAGGTGTAATGAAGTTTGGGCATCTGGGGAGAAATATGGTAGGTCAAATGGTATGAGGTGAGTGTAGCCAACTTGGGAAAATAGCAGGGTCTGTTTGTTCAGATTCATCTCAGTGTTCCTTTGTCTTAGGGAAAAGGATGCTCCTTTCCTCAGCGTATAGAGAGGCACCCTCCAGGTAAAGCCTTTCTGACCTCATTTAGGAGAGAAGGGTGAGGGGGTGGCCTTCCTGCTTCTGCCATTTTATCAAACTTTTTCAGCTTAAATTATTGAATATGCTAAGGTGCTATGTTTTAGGGTAGTGCGTTCTAAATCCCATCGATTATGTATTAAGTAAGCTAATTATTAGCGTACATAGAAAAATAGTAAGTGATTAGAATTACCTGTATTTACTTCCAGTTGAGGATGCTTTTTTCTTCCCTCCCCCCTCTCTTCTCAACACACACACTCACTCACAAATAATCTTTTCTTTTTTTCTGCTTTATGATGACCTCAGAACAAAGAGTAAATACTTTATCTTTCACACCTTCTATATGGTACAATAACTCAAATCATTTTATATTTTGAAATTAACTCAACAATAGCCAAATATATGAAGAAAATATACTTTTAACTTTGTATAAATAATTATGGCATTTTAAAAAATATAAAAATCTCTGTTGTACCATATAACACCATCCAGGATAACGTGTGTGTGTGTGTGTGTGTGTGTGTGTGTGTGTGTGTGTACTTGTGAATGCATATATGGTATGTTTATATATACGTGTTTGGATATGTATATGGGTATGTGTATGCACGTGTTTAAGGATATATAGAGATATAGAGGTAGAGATATTAGGATACATAGATATAGGTAGATATTAGGATAGATCCTAAAAGGGCATGAGGCAGTAAGTAACTCAACTAGCAAACTCGGGCAGCCCTGACAAAGATAAGTGCATTAAAAAAATAGGCTATGGGGGGGTCATTCTTTAAATGTGTGTTTTGGCATACCATAAAAGACAAAAAAAATCATACTGAGTTTTACTGATTTTCAGAAAAGTGGTAGCCCCAGTAGTCCTCTTGAAGATCAAAATAGATTTGTGTTTTCAGTGGGGGAGTGATGTTTGTTTTCATATTAATAGAATTTATTAGATGATCTCAGCAGAATGTTTTTTAGTTTGTCATTTAAATGCATGAAAAACAAATTCATAGTTTCATACCTCTGGGTAGATGTTACGAATCTTGAGTCATGAAAAAATGACAATTTTCTTTCCCACAATGGTAATAAGACAATACAGGGGATCCTTTGACGAAAAATGCCACTTTTTAAACCTGGGTTTCTGTTCAGTGCCAAAAAACTGAGGAAAATAGGTAGAATATGTTATTAACGTATCTATTCTTTCTATCAGTCTTCATGAAAGCATATTTTTTACCTTATGTTATCTGGACTCTTCTGCTCCCTTTAATCTACTAGTTTAATATGATGGAGGTTAATTGTCCCCTGCAGGGCACGAAATAGTTAAGAAGTTACTGGAGCTCAGTGCACTTACACTAAGTGAAAAGAACAGCTAAGATACTTGCAGAGTTTGGGAAGTATTGTTCCCATGAAGTACTCCACACTTCCAGATGGCTAAAAGCATTGAAACATGTGCCCATACGCAGCAGATCGCCAGAGCTATTGATGTTTCTAGGTGACTGTTGTCAAAATAACAACTTCAAGTCATGGAGAAATGATGTACACCTATGCAAATCATCTATCTATGAAAGGGACACATTTGTAGTGATCGTGGAAATAAAATGGATTGTTTTTTAATGAAAACATGGATTTTGTTCATTTTTTCCGCATTTAGTGTTATAGTTTGTGTCAGTTTAGATATTGTTTAACTCTCCTCCAAAGAGCTAAATACGTGTTCTCCTCTTGAATTGCTGTGGGTACAGACAAGGCAGATAGATAGTCCTCCCTCTCCACGTGGGTACGATGGATGGTTCAACTCTGACTCAGAAGGAATTTCAGTGCCTGAGATTTATCTAGAGTCCTCTCCATTGAGAATGGCACCCGCTCCTTAGAAAAGATTGCATTAAATGACACGTCCTCACTTCTTCCCCCTTCTCTCCCGCAGCCTCCACCTTCTCTCTCTAATTTAAAACCTGCTTCCTTCCTCTGGTTGCTCCCAAAGTATAGTTTTCTGAATGTTTGAGTTGAGAAGGTGTATAGGATTGGCTAAATTAAATTTACTGAAGGGAAAGATGTGACTTTCTCTAAGACTAGGTTCCCTAAATTTAATTTTCCACCGTTATTTTTAATCATATTCTTAATTATGCCTTATGAAAAATATAATATTCTTACAGGAAAAAATCCAGGATATTCTGGGAAACTATTGCTCACGCTATTATGTAATTTTAATGCTAGTTTTTAAAATTTCTAAAACAAAAGTATCTTATTCGCTTCAAAATAGGGGCCTGGGGCATTTACAAAAGAAACGGGAGTTCTTTACATAGACTTGTCTTCAAACAAAGAGACTGTGAATAGCTTCTGATTCCATGAAAATGTGGGAGAAAGGAAATGAAAGATGCTGATGAACTGTGTGCTGCTGTAACGTCTTTGACGAACATGCTCGGGTCACCTTGGACATTCAGCTGCCTTTGATTTTGTGCTGCCATTTTGTAACAGACATTCTGTGATGTACTTCTCTACATAATGAAATAAAAGCATATATGTCTCCATTTTCATGTTATGATGAAAAACATATGTAATATCTACTAAAATAATATGCATTAATATGTAAATAATTGTGATCAGCAAAAGTGGATGAAAATGGTACTGACATTATTCCTCACGTCCAGAGAATCTGCTTTAAATAATCTGTGAAGCAAGGGAGCTAGGATTTGTTAAGAACTTTCCAGAAGATTCTGATGTACAGATAATGTTCAGCTCGCTGGTTTAAAATATATGTAGAATTCCTTTAAAGGTGACAGCCACAAGTATGTGTGTGTATGTGTATGTGTGTGTATGTGTGTATGTGTATAATCTCACATTACACGCAATTTCAAAATTCTATATACGTATGTATGATAACTCTCATTTTAGTAATGATAATTTCTTCGGTAATTAACATCATGTGGTTAATTGTCTCTTCAATATGGCAGTTCCTAAGAAAATGTAAGAAACAATCTGGCAAATTATGATGCACATGTGTATCCTTCCTCCACTGATGAAGGACCAGGACTGAAATAGATTTCATACTGAGATGCTAGCATAAAATGAACTGCAGTGTTCAGTGACTGATTTTTGTCTTAGACTTGATCCTCAGTGGTTTCTACTGTACTTACCATGGAAAGAAAATGTGCATGTGCAGATTAACATAATGCACTCTAACACTTAGCAGATTGCAGTCACTTCGTAGTGTTATTGGTTATTTTCTTGTACATTAGCATTGCATTGTTAACATCTTACTGGTTTATAACTTTGATTTTGTATCTATTCTCCTATAACCAGTGCAGAATGATCTATTAGAGGTTCCTATTTTAGAAAGAAGGGATTGATTTGAATTACCTCTCAAATGGTTATTTAACAAGTTAGTTTGTTTGTTAGCTGCTTGGTTTACTGTTGCCCTTTTTTTCCTTCTATTTTGTGCCACATTCCAATATCAGTTAGATGATAACCTATGTAATAGATTTGGTAAAGCGTGTTTTCCTTGGAAACATTAAGCTCTGATCAAAATACACAATCTAGAGATTGAAAAATATAATTCTGGCAAAAACAAAGTGATCTTTTTTTAAATGGAAAGCATGTAGGCTTTTAAGTCAGTCAGACAAAATTTCATACTCCAGCTCTCTGGAGGCTAAGAACATACACAGCCTTGACAAGTTTTGTAATGACTCTATTTTTAATCATTTTTTATTCTTTTAAAGTAATCTCTATGCCCCGTATGTGGGGCTCAAACTCACGACCCTGAGATCAAGAGTCACATGGTCTGTTGACTGAGCCAGCCAGGTGCCCTTGTAATGACTCTAATCTTCATTACCTCGAAAGTGAAGTAGGGATAAAAGTAGGCTCTGTGCTGACAGTAGCGAGCCAGATGGAGGGCTCTAACTCACGAACCCTGAGATCGTGACCTGAGCCAAAGTCGGACACTCAACCTACTGAACCACCCAGGTGCCCCAGTAAATTTTCAATAAACTAATCGCTATTAATTGATATGTATCATAAATAACGCCTGTTGTGCAGCAATGTGTATTTAAACATTATAATTGCTATTTGAATGTAAAAACTTATGATTTGTAAACTTATGTCTATTTTGTTTAAATGATAATCCTTACTTAACGTTTATTAATTTATATTTTCATTTATTTTGCTTATGCTCTAATCCTTCCCAGAATTAGAATCTCAGGCTTTTTAAAGTTATTATATTATATAGAACAGTGCTATTTTTAAATAGCTCATAATCAGTTGATTGAAGATTTTAAAGTACTATTTAAAACATTCATTATTTCACCCTCCTTCAAAAAGTCCAAATATGGCAGGTTTTACCAAACTACTTAGGTCATTGTTTATATTTATTTTCATTGAGTAACTATTTATTGAGTACTTATATGTGAAAACCTCTGTGCTTGAAATTCCTATATAACTTCCATTTCTGCTTGGGAGACAGATATTGAACAACAAAGAATGAAATTATTTTATTAAAACTGTAGTAAATGCTTTTCAAGAAAGCAATGCAGGATGGCATGAGAGGTTTACAATGGAGGGCATGACATAATTTGGGGAGAATAGATAAGGCTTCTCTGAAGAAAATATATATGAATTGAGCTACCAATAATTTGTAGATATTAACCAAGTGAAATGTAAGCGTGTTGAGAGGGGGCAGTTCTAGGCAGAGGTACAACATGGACCAGTGTCTTGTGGCAAAAAAGGACGATAAAAAGATTGAATAATTTCAAGAAGGCTAAGGTGACTGTGAAGCAGAGAGTGAAGTTTATAGTTGTTTCAGAAGAGGCTGGTGATTTTTCAGGCAAAGGATAAGTAGGCTCACATAATATTTAGGATTTCTTTTTTCTTTATCTCATGAACAATACTGAGCCATTGGAATGTTTTAGGCAGGGGGAACAAGAAACCTTAAGAATGAAAACAGAAAGGATATTTTAGGTGTAGCTAAAGAAGAGTAAAAACATACAAGAACTATTCAAGTAGAAAATTGATAGAACTCAATTCATGAGAAAAAATGGTGTACATACAATTAAATAACAAAAATTCAACCAGGTAAAATTTGAAGATCTAATTGGCTTTCTTAAACAATTCCTGCATCTGGCAGCATCCCATCTAACCAATAGAGGGGCGCTCCAACGACTTGTACAAAGTGGAGGACATTTAGAGAAAGAAGGTAGGGCAAGAAGGTTATTAGCAAAAGGATTTTTTCAGGCGAGGTAGCTTTCCTACATGGGGGGTGGGGGGGCGAAGCAAGCTATTTTCATGCAGATTGTCTCATCTTTGGGGGCTGGCAGATTCATTGGCATGGCGATTGAAAACTTCCTGACTGACCAGTTAAGACTACGTTTCTGGGAGAGGTTGAAACAGAAATTAGATTAGGTTTTAAGCCCCAGTTTGGGAGCCCCATCTAAGTGCTACCATTTGGGGCCTGTGGTTTTAATTTTAATGCTACTGAGGGGGAATCAAGCTTGAAGAAATCCAGTCCACACATTGAAGTTTTGTCCGTGACTTTTGGAACATTGACCATCCCTTGGATTTAGCACTGCCCCCCTAGGTAATATCATTTCTACTTTGGATGAAAATCCTATTGAAAAGCTCCATGTTTATTCTGAAAGCAGGCTCCAGGAATTTTGAACAGAGAATTTGGGGCTCAGGTAGATAATGCATAGACTGGAAGCAGGTGGCTGGCAGACTCTGGGTGGATACATACCTTTGGCCCACAGACTTCTTGCCCTACAAAAGATACAGGACCAGACAAGGACCAGAGTGAAGTCTTGTGAAGCATGGTTCCCAGGGAAAGTGCTACTTTTGTCACGGTTATTTCAGCCATTTTGACAGTGTGGAGCGATATTAGTCTAGGGTTGTTGTATAGCATTCTGCTGATGAAGTTGAAAAAATTTTCATGTTTATTGGTCTTTTGGATAGTCTCTTTTGAGAAGTGGCTATTCAAGTTTTGCCCTTTTTCCCTGAAGGAATGCCTGCTTTTTTTTTTTTTCTTCGTAATTTAATTATGTGATTTCATTCTGGAAATAATCCCTTTGTTGGTTATTACAAATACCTTCTCCCAGTCTGTGACTTTCCTTTTTTGTCTCCTAATGGTGCCATTTTGATGCAAACCCCTTCATCACTTTCTTTCCATCTGGCCATTGAGAAACTTTTGATTTACCTTTAATGCAAAGGTATCCTATGGAAATCATATGCCTTGAATGAATATTATCTGAACAATCAAGTTCAACGTATTCCTTCACCAGCTTTTCCAGCAGTTCTCCCATATGTGTTTGAATTGCTGTCCGTTGCTCTTAGGTTACAACTATTCTGTACCCACGTGATTCTCTTGTCCAACTCGGCCTATAAGTATCATATTCCTCTTCCACACATTACACACACACATTCATGCACACACGCTCAGAAACTCACATACACCTGTTCTCATACAGGCACAAGCTCACATGCTCACTCACATATTCCAACCTTCACGCGCATACACACACTTCCATACACACACACACACACACACACACACACACACACACTGTGTTTCCCTAGTTTATTTTATTTTTTCACGTTTCCCTAGTCTAGAGCAACAGAAGGATTATTGACTCTCAGTAATTTTTCTCTTAACACAATTTTTAAAGATCCCTTTACTTATGAAATCATATTGCTTTTGAAAGTTGCTTCCATGTAGGAAATCCCTCCCATCACTCACTCTAGTGAATCTGCTGACATTGTCAGACGTACTGTTATGGCCAAAGCATCAGCTCTTTTCTAAAACAGCCTCTGTCTGAGGCAGAGAGTATTGTTTGGACATGAGGTAGGAAGGAGTCAAGAGAAAATGTCTATATATTACATTTGTTACAAATGAGTAAAATTGAATTACAAAGGTAGTTCAAGTTATACCATGGGTTAAGTAGACTACTTCTGACCTGTTCTGAGAATCAAACATTTTAAAACGTCTTCTAGGGGCGCCTGGGTGGCGCAGTCGGTTAAGCGTCCGACTTCAGCCAGGTCACGATCTCACGGTCCGTGAGTTCGAGCCCCGCGTCAGGCTCTGGGCTGATGGCTCGGAGCCTGGAGCCTGTTTCCGATTCTGTGTCTCCCTCTCTCTCTGCCCCTCCCCCGTTCATGCTCTGTCTCTCTCTGTCCCAAAAATAAATTAAAAAACGTTGAAAAAAAAATTTAAAAAAAAAAAAAAAAAAAAAACACGTCTTCTATAAGGGAAGATGTCCTGATTTCCAAAAAACAGACTTACAAGTAGACATTTTTTATATACAAATAAATATGTCCAAAGAATAAACTACTTGCGATCTCAAAAGCATTCAAGACTTAGCGACTCTACATTTTGTCATCCTGGAGTATTAATTATCAAGGTGTTATTTAAAGTGCAAACAGACATTTCTCATGAATCCAAATGCTTATGAAAGGAGGCAGCAGCGTTATAGAAGATAAAAAGAGATGTAAGAACATGGCAAGGGCATTCCGAACCCGAGAAAAGACAGGTTCCAAATTTCCATTCTGAAAACATCCCCTCTGTTCATATCTCTGCCTGGACTCTTGAATTTACTGCATGGGTTTCAAGACAGATGTAAACAGCAAGGTTAAACAGGGGTGGCAATTCGGCCTGCATTTCATGATAGATTGGTCCTAGGATGTTTGCCTTTGTTCGGTTGTTTGCTTTTGGTTAAGAGCTGGACCCTTGAGGTTCACCAAGATATGCCCTAGAGTCTCTTGTCCTTCCGACTTATCACCTGACAGCACTGATTGTACAGTGTAATTAAAAGTCAAAGCTAGCTTTTGGGATAGAGACTCTAATGAAGGAGCCATCTGAAATTAGGACTTAAATAATGAAGGGTTCAGGGACATGGAAACTGGTATTTGTTATGCATTTTAATAGCAGAAGTTTGCAACTAATTGGAAGCTAACTAAACCCCTTGGACACATTTCAAGTCACGTCAGTTAATTTTGGTCCCCAAGGAACCTGATAGGACATGCAGCTTAGTCCTGCTTTTTCCTATCTTAATTACCACATTGAGTTGTGCTAATATAGATTTACTTTGGAGACATGTTCTATGATTATAGCCAGACAAACATTGTTGGCATTTGTTTTTAATTCTAAGAGCATCAGATTCTAACTCAACATTAAAAATAATTGTCAACTTAAAGATAAATCCCAAATATTTTGAAATCATTGAAATATCTTTTAAATATGGAATTGGTAGAAATTTGTATTTATTGAATGTTGAAATAATTTCAAAATATATAAATGGAACTCAAATGTTACTTCAAAGATTAGGTTTGCATGTTTTCATGGTTTTGATGTTCAGTTGATTCTAAGCCATGATGTAACAGATTCGGTTTATAAGCACATGCTTAGATAGAGCATATGAAATTTTTAAAAGGGAAAACTAAAATTGAGTTAGTTTAACTCCGATAAACATTCTATATTCTCCTGTAAAGCAGAATTTTATTCAGGAAATTGTGTTAACTTAATATGCTAGTTGAAATTTCTTACATTTTTTGTACAATATTTTGCAAAGCAGGTTTAAAGCTACATGAACTAATGCATTTGAAACAAAAACAGATTTTCTGGAGCAAAAATTTTGACTATGAGAATAATTTATATTTTAACATTGAAGAACATTTTTACTTGTATGTATGTATGTATTTTTCTTTTTTCTTTTAATTCTTGTATAGTTAATATACGGTGTTAACACTAGTTTCAAGTGTACAGTATAATGATTCAACAATTATATATATTACTAAGCGCTCATCAAGATAAGTGTACTTTTAATTCCCACCACATATTTCACCCATTCCCCCAGGTAACCAACCCTCTGTTCTCTATAGTTAAAAGTCTGTTTTTTTGGTTTGTCTCTTTTTTTCCCTTTGCTCATTTTTTTCTTAAATTTCACATATGAATGAAATAATATGGTATCTCGCTTTCTCTGACTTATTTCATTTAGCATAATACTCTCTAGAGCCATCCATGTTTTTGCAAATGAGAAGATTTCACTCTTTTTTATGGCTGAGTAATATTCGTGTGTGCGTGTGTGTGTGTGTGTGTGTGTGTGTTCTTTATCCATCCATTAATGGATACTTGGGTTGCTTCCATAATTTGGGTATTGTGAATAATGTTGCAGCAAACACAGGGTTGCATATATCCTTTCAAATTAGTGTTTTTGTATTCTTTGCATAAATATCCACCAGTGCAATTACTAGATCATATGGTAGTTCTATTTTTTTTAATTGTTTGAAAAATTTCCATACTGTTTTCCACAGTCACTGCACCAGTTTGCATTCCCACCAACAGTGCACAGTATTCCTTTTTCTCCACATCCTCATCAATACTGTGTTTCTTATGTTTTGTTTTGTTTTGTTTTATTTCTGATAGCCAGGTGTGATGTTGAAGAATATTTTTAAGACTGATATCTCTGCTAAACTTTAACAATTTTTAATATTTGGTTTTACTTAAAATACTTGCCTCCATTGCAAAAGTAAAAAGTTTTGGCTTAAAAGTAGATTAAGATAGTTGAACTAAACACTCTCATTTTTGGTGTGGTTTATAGATGTCTGACGAAATATCACAAAACTGAGCACTTAAGAAAATTGTCCTTTTGCCTTATTTTTTCTTAGTTCTATGCCTGGGCTACATTTCTTGGACAGAGGCAAGTGATGATTTTGCTTCCAGAAGTCTTGTAAATCCAGAGGACCAGGAATCATAGCCATCACTTCCTCTGAGCCTCTTGATCCCTTCCTTCACTTTCAAAAGTTATGAGAAATATTAAGGCCTATAAATGTCATCAGTTTTCTGATGCCATTTTGTTTTCTTCTTAAAATGCTATTTTGTTTTCTTCTATTATAAGCATGTAAAATGTCCTATTTTAGTATTGTTTTTATAGAGCAGAATGAACTCTTGATCTTAAGACAGATATAAGCAGAATAGGTTATTAAAAGAGATTAAACTCTAAGAAAAACAACTAAAAGTTTCAATATGTGTTCAGTCTAAATTAATCCTGTCTAGTATACTCAACAGTGAACACAAATGAATAATCCCACTCACCATTTCTAATCAGCACACCCATTAAAATACTACCAGCAGAAGAGCCACAAAGAACATAGCAAAAGAGAGAAAATGGATTTCAGAAACAAGACATATCTTGGTTCAAATATCACCTCAGTATGAGTTTAGAAAATCACTTATTCCTTTATCTTTGATTTCTTCATTTGGAAAAAAAATGGGTAAAAATACTCAATGCATGGACTTACTGAAACTCTAATGAGATCATGCAAGACTTTTGGAAAATATGTCAATCCCTGTTTCTCTTCTAGATAACAAATACATATAGGGTCCAACATAACACTATATGTGTGTGTGTGTGTGTGTGTGTGTGTGTATATACATATATATATACATATATACACACACACACATATATAGTATATATGATATATATTCCATATATATGTGTGTGTATATATATATATATATATATGGTATAACATAACACAGAATCTATCATCTATCTCTCTATCTATCTATCTCTCTATCTATCTATCTATCTATCTATCTATCATCTATCCATCCATCCATCTATCTATTATAAAGATATTTTGGACCATACCTTTATAATATAATTGCTTAGTCAACATGTATGTGTTCTAGAAGACAATACATTATACATTTCTCACTGGAATCTAGCTTCCATATTGCACCTCAGTATAATTCCCAATATTTCCTCTACTAACAACAGCAAAAGAGCATAACTCTGCCTTCAAAACTCTTTATTTTCTTTAGTAATATATTTAGGCTTGTCATATAATTTAAGTTATACATTTAATTTTTTTCATGGTTGTAAGTTCCAAAGAAACAGGAATGACTTTCAATAAAAGGGATATTAAGAAATTGTTGCAAGATATCCTCATTTTTAGTGAAATAATATGAAGAATAATACACAAAATTTTCTAAAGTGATAGCAGACATTTTCTTGGTATGAAACTAAGGTCGTTTTTATAATTCAGGCTTTTCTGCATGTTTCTTGTCATTGATTTGAAACTATTATTTAAAATCCCTGATTGGGCATTGGTATTGTCAAACGACTTTTCAAGCAATGATTAAAAATTTATTTAATTTCATGTGGAATATTTGATGATCCAAAGTAGTTCTGATCCTTTTCCAGATATTAATATTTCAGGATCAAATAAGGATCTATTCTTTATGACACATTCATAGAGCTACTTTAAATTTACCCTGCATAGTTTAAGTGCTTTTAAGGTCACGTACTCTTCTCAATGTTTCCAACTCATGCACTCCTCTGCTGTTCCCTCCAGGAGACTGTCCCCCTAACCCCCAATTTAACATCAAAAGCTCACCCATGTGTTAAGGAGAAGGTCAAAATTTACTTGCACTGGGCTTTCTTCCCTGACTCACTGAAGAGGCAGCCACATCCAGAAGTGATTTTTCCCTCTTGTGAACTCTTATAACATACAACATAGTATTTCCCTTAGGAAAATCCTAAGGAAATCCTAAGGATTTCCCTTAGTGTTTCCCTTAAGGATGTTTATCATGTTTGTAAAATTTTCAAACTTTGTTTAGTGCATAGGCCCTTAGAGGGCCATTTCTGTCTTTCTTTTTATTGAAATGTAGGTGGCCTACATTATTATGTTAGTTTCATGTGTACAACACAGTGATTCAGCATTTATATACATTACAAGTGATTGCCATGATAAATCTAGCTACCACCCACCACCATATGAAGTTGTTACGTATTATTAACTATATTCCTATGCTGTACATGGGATCCCCATATTCTATGGTTTCACTTGTATGTGGAATATATATTTAAAAAAACAGAACAAAATAGAAACAGACCCATAGATACAGAGAATAGTACCTTGGTTGCCAGAGGGGAAGGGAATGTGAGGATGGGTGAGTGAGGGGAGAGGCATTAAAAGGGGTCATTTCTTATTTAATGTGTATCTCCTAGATGGCCTCACCCAACACTTCATACACCATCATGGGTACTTAGGAAATTTTGGTTGAAATAAATCATTGCAAGTATAATACACTAACACTTTTGAAGACATCTTGAAAAGTTATTTGATATACATTTATCCAATCATTATCTACGCATACAACTATAAATCAAGTATCACTACTTAATATGCAAAAACATTTAAAGAATAGAAAAACTCTTGGATGTATACGACTCTTTATTAAAATATGTCTACATTATCAGATTTTGACAATTCTAAAGAATATAAAACATATTTCATTTTTATGGTAGGATATCCCTAAATGCAATGAAATATTACTTTGAAATTTGAGGATGCATAAAATGATACTTACCATATCAACATTGTCGATCTGTAAGCAACAGATTGCACTTTGTCAAGAACATAAATCCAGCAAATATTCATGGGGAAAGTTATAGAGATGTAACATAATGAAAAAATTATTTGACCTTAAAATTTAATTGTATACTTGATCAGGATCCCATAAAAAAAAAAGATGGAGAAGAGCCAAGAAAGAAATAGAACCACTTTTTTTTTCTTCTTTTTCTTTATGTTTGCATGTGAGATTCTGGACAGTGGAACCTGAGACTAACACTAAATAAGGTAACTCATATGAGGCACCATAGTACTAAAATGATAAAGCATTTAAGAGAAAAAAAATCAAGGTTAATGTTGTTTCAGTTGGCAAATAGGGTAGTCATTTTATCTTGGCATGTACCATATACTAAATATTTAAAATACCAATAGTTCAGGGTATGGGACTAAATAACGGGCTGAAATTTAAAATCTTATTTAATTACATTTAAATGTAGCTTACATATTTTGATAGGGCAGACAGTGGTTAGTATTTTCAATCCCGTGATCAATGCAAACATTCTATGGATATGGTGAGGGGCCAACTTCATATTTCTATGTATTTATCTCAATGGATTATGTATATCATATATTTTAAAAAGCTACAGGGCTAGAATAGATGGCTGTGGATTGAAGGGCCAATATATCAAAACACATAAGTTTGAATATTAACCCACTTTCATGAAAGTGACAGATGGTGTCTCGGCCAGTGCCTTTAGTTAGTGATATTACCAATCCAAACCCAGCAGTCTTGCTCTGCATGATGATAATTCTCACAACTGCTTTGTGTGTCTTTCTGAAAAAAAGCTACACAAATATATAAAATATTTTTTCTAATTGCTGAAACTTTCAAAAAAACGTATTTTTTTTTGGTTTAGTGCTGACATTTTTTATTGCATATTAACCAAGTTTAATAATATGTTAGGCTATTTATCAAGTAGAAAGGCAGGATCTAATCTGCTCACCAGGTTCTCCAGCTGAGGCATGAGAAAATGAATATTATTATTCTAACTCATTTATATAATCATGCTAGTTCAACTCTGGGAAGAAAATATGGAAAATCTATATCTTTTTTTCTGTACTCTCAAGATTAATTTTGGGTTTATTTTATTAAAAATTTAACAAGTGTTAAGGAAATACTTTACATGATAGAAATATTGAATTAATAAAAAAATGCCATCAGGATCAGAAAGCAATACATATGTTGGGGGTGCCTGAGTGGTTTAGTTGGTTGAGCTCCTGACTCTTGATTTTGGCTCAGGTCATGATCCCTCAATCATGGGATTGAGCCCTGTGGCAGGCTCCGAGCTGAGCATGGAGCCTCCTTAAGACTTTCTCTCTCTCTCTCTCTCTCTCTCTGCCCCTCTTCCACTCCCACACCTCCTCTCCCCTTGCCTCACAAATTAAAAAAAAGCAATACATAGGTGATTTCCTACATTTGCTTAATAGAAATATAGTAGTAGACCATCTTGTTCTCACTCCAAAGAGAAATGTAAGTGGGTCCCAAGAATAGAGGCAGATGAGATGATTGAGTGTTGTGGAAAATGATTGGCTACATCTTATGAAGTGTAAGACACTGAACATATAAATGCAATCAGTAAAAACACATACATATAGTATATTTATATAAGTTTACTTATTTGAGAGAGAGAAAGTCTGAGCAGGGGAGGGGCAGAGGGAGAGAGAGAGAGAGAGAGAGAGAGAGAGAGAGAGAGAGAAGCAATCTTAAGCAAGCTTCATGCTCTGCACTGAGCCTATCATGGAGCTTGATCTTATGACCCATGAGATCATGGTCTGAGCAGAAATCAAGAGTCATATGCTTAACCAACTGAGCCATCCCCCCACACACATGTTATTTCCATATCTATTTACCTATCTGTATAGATTATCTATACCTAGAGAGAGATAAAAGGAACATATTCTTTACTATGTTGGCCTATACCTTTTTTTTTAATAATGTTACTTTTTTATGAGTTGAAGAAAGCCACTCAAGTTTCCACACATTCCCATTTTATCTATCATGGCTTCTTTATATTTTAGTTTGTATGAGTTGAATTGGACCCCATAGCTTTTCTCCTTATGCCACCAGTCAGTGGAAATGCAGATCTACTGTCACTAGCCCCTAGTACTGCCCATTACTTGTGTTTGAAAGAAGACTTCAAACAACTGATGAGATCACACCCCCAGTCGACAACCTGAATGCGTTTGAGAAACCGATCTGAGCAGAGAACTTAGTTATGCTGTGCCTGGACTTCTGATAGATGGGTATTATTTTCAGTCACTAATTTTGTGGGGATTTGTTATGTAGCAATAGAAAAGCAATGCAGTTTTACTTATACCTAATCCTTTGAGGCACAACTAACAAGTGTCCACCTTGCATTAGCTTAGTGAGAGGAAATTTCCCGGAAGTCCCAGGTAACCACGGAAAGGGTAGGGCTGCTCATCTGAGATGCAATCGGGACGTGACCCTCAAGTACTGCCAGGGCACAGTTGGAAACCATCGCCGCTCTCTACCTTTGTTGCCTTCATTGTCTCAGACCACTTTCTTCCACAAAATAAGCAAAACAATTGCTGGGTTCTTGGCAGCATTGTTCAGGGCTTCATCACCGGTGAAATGATCCTTTTCCTCAGCTTTTATGGAAGATTTTCCAGCACGTTGGACTCATCTGAGTCATCATGGTTTTACTACAACTAGTCAAGTGTGGTGTCAAGGAAGATGATGGGCGGACCACACCCTTGAGAACCACATGCTTAGCATGTAGGCAAGATCCTGAGGCAAAAAAGAAAAAAGAAAAAAAATCTGTTTATAGAAGTCCAGGGGAATGCTGGGAAAAGAAAAATGATAAAAACAGTAGAAGAAACAAATATTCATTCAACAAATATTCATTCATATATGCCAACAACATACAGTTCACGGATCTTCTGCCATCAATGATGCTTACTTTCTGGAGTGTAGAGATACACATTACACACATCAACAGAAAGAGGTATAATAAAATAACATTAATACATTCTCAGGAAAGAAACAATAGGATTCAGAGGTACTGTGGGTGACAGGGAGGAGTCCATTTTCTGTCCTGAGCAGTTTGCCAAGGTTCAGTTTTCGGAGTATGGCTGAGAACTTCTGCTTGTTTGCAGATAAAACTTTTTTAGAATCCAAAGACTCGTAAGAAATCCGGACTTAATATAGGAAGTTTCAATTCTGTGTCTCTACCTTTAAGCTTTTATTCTTCTTTCTTTCTCTCTCTCTCTCTTTTTTGAGAGAGACAGAGAGAGAGAGAGAGAGACAGAGAAAGAGAATGCATGTGGTGGAGGGCCAAAGGGAAAGGGAGGGAGAGAATCTTAAGCAGACTCCGTGCTCAGCAAAGAGCTTGATCTGGGGCTTGGTCCTAGGACCTTGTGATCATGAACTGAGCTGAAATCAAAAGTGGGAAACTTAAACAATTGAGCCACCCAGGTGCCCCAAAGATGACTAAAGTCTCTGGCTCAACATTTCTCATTAAATTTTTTTTTTTACATTTATTTATTTTTGATAGAAAGCACAAGTGGGGGAGGGACAGAGAGACACAGAATCCAAGGCAGGCTCCAGGCTCCGAGTTGTCAGCACAGAGCCCAACTCAGGGCTCGAACCCACAGACCACGAGATCATGACCTGAGGTGAAGTTGGACGCTCAACCGACTGAGCCACCCAGGCGCCCTGTCAACATTTCTCATTTTAAAATTGGCATGATCATACCTATTTCATAGGGCTACAGTGAGCATTACATGGGATGATGAATATGTGTGAACCACACTGAGAGGTGCCTGGCATACAATAATTGCCTAAAATTTGCTCTTGTAATTCTGCGCATAGCTCCAGTTTGTCCTGTATATTATTGCTTCCTGATTATTAAAACATGCATACTTATTAGAATTTGCATATCCAAAACCATAATTTCATTTATGTGCCTCAAAACAAAAGAGAAAAATAATAAAAAATAAAGTCCAATGAGAATATATGAAAAAAATTCAACTTAACTAAAATTCAAGTGAATACTTATATTAAAATAACAAATAGTTCCACCTTTTCATCTACCCAAATATAGAAGATATTTGAAAAAACTTTTAATGTTTGCTTGTTTTTGAGAGAGAGAGAGAGTGCAGGCAGGGGAGGGTTAGAGAGAGAGGAGACACAGTAGCTGAAGCAGCTCCAGGCTCCAAGCTGTCAGCATGGAGCCCGGTGTGGGGCTCCAACTCACGATTCGTGAGATCATGACCTGAGCGGAAGTTGGACGCTTAACAGACTGAGCCACCCAGGCGCCCCTAGAAGATATTTTAAAAGAGAGAATAGTCTTAGCTAATACACAATAAGATAGTTTAAGTTATGATATGTTTACAGAGTAAAAAAAAACAGTAATGAAAATAACATTTATTGTATATTTTCAAAAATATTAGCCTCTAATTATGTTATTATGGTGAATATAAGTAAATAAACTATAAAATTAGGAATTCAGTATGATCCCAAATACTTAAAAATATAAATTAAAATAAAGCACACATGATGAGAAATAATACAAGATGTTAAATCACTTGCTACTTTTTTCTGAAGAGTTAATTTTTTTTACCATTTCTATATTTCATGCCTTCAAATTTATTAAAAGAAGTGTACCTTATTTTATGTTCAGAAAAATATTTTAAAAATTAAATGTGAACTGTTTTCTTATAACATACAGAATGCCAAACATTTTGGTAGAGCTTCCTATTTTTTTATACTTCCATGTACAGATATTTCATGGAAGTCTTTTATTTCAATCCTTTCTTCTAACATGGAATTATCCTAGATGCTTTCAGCAGGATGTGAGTCAATGCAGAGAACCGTGTTTATAAAAGTCATCAGCAAAGGCTTGCAAAGACGCAGGTCCTTTTCTGGAGGTCCAGAACCGACACATGTGGGAAGCCATAGGAGTCTCTGAAGCAGCTGCTGGAGGACATTAAAACAAGGAGTCACCCCAGGAGAACAGCAACTTCTCTGTTCAGAGGCTGGAGTCGGAATGCCTGCAGTTCCAATTCTGAAATCAGAAAGTCACAGTCATCCCCATGCTACTGAGCACCCAGAGGGATGGAGAAGGGTTTGGGTATGGCTTTCTTGGCCATTAAGACAACATTTACATTTTTCTTCTCAAATGTTTGCTATATGTAAATCAATTTTTGTATTATTGTTTTTAGTGATAGTCTTTAGAATGAAATTCAAAGGTATTATTTTTTTAAGTTTATATTTGAGAGAGTTGGAGGAGGGAAAGGGAAGGGAAGGGAAGGGAAGGGAAGGGAAGGGAAGGGAAGGGAAGGGAAAAGGAGAAGAGAAGAGAAGAGAAGAGAGAGAAGAGAAGAGAAGAGATGGGAAGGGAAAGGAAGAGAAGGGAAGGGAAGGGAAGGGAAGGAAAGGAAAGGAAAGGAAAGGAAAGGAAAGGAAAGGAAAGGAAAGGAAAGGAAAGGAAAGGAAAGGAAAGGGAAAGGAAGAGAAGGGAAGGGAAGGGAAGAGAAGAGAATCCCAAGCAGGCTCCATGCCATCAGTGTAGAGCCCAAAGCAGGGCCCGATCCCACGAGCCATGAGATCATGACCTGAACCGAGATCAAGAGTCAGTTTAACTGACTGAGCCACCCAGGCACCCCCAAAAGTATTATTTTGATATAGATGTGTACCCACACATAAAATCAAATCACATCATAGCCAGTATCAAAAATTGTAAGGCAAAATATAGAGGTTAAAATGAAGATTTCATTAAGTAATTTTGTCTAAATTATAGCAATTAGAGCAAAATTTACATTATGGAATTATATCATCGGTTCAATCAAAATTTAAAAAACAGCCATTCTTTAAAACACAGTATGTTAGCATGTTTTTCTTAACTATGCTCTTATTTCCCTTCATTTGCCTCTAGATTTTGTTCTATTCTGCTTCTGTCTTCTACAATTCCCTCTATCTATATTGTCTTAATTCTTTGCATTAAATACTCCAAAAGAGGCAGAGGGAGCTTCTAAATTTCCCATTATCTAAAGATGAACTTCTTATCCTTTGTCACTAATACCACTATTGGACACATTACAAGACTACCCTTCTATTTCAGGTAACTTTATAAAATTAGTGTTTCTTAGCTTCCTCCATGTGTATAGTACCCTCTTATATATAGTGCCTCTCCCAGCAAGGAAACTTGACCTGAAGGGAACTGTATTCTTGCCTCCCACACTCAACTTGTTTGATCACACATACTAAATAAAATACAGCCTGACCTCCATCAAAACACATTTCTGCAACATCTCCTTGACTTTGGGCTAAAGGCAATATGGCTAACACTCCACCGATTTCCAAGATTGACTTGGCTGGCTGATCAAGTGTAAAGGTAGCTGTCTCCTTTTCCCTTCATTGCTTCATGTGTACACATGAGGTCAAGAGAAAGGAAAGCTTTCTCAATAAACAAACTCTATCCTTCAGTAATTGGACTTGACAAACACCATTTCCTGACAGAGCCTTCAAATACATTCTCATCAACTATGAACTGACATAAACACACTCATGGTTTCGTTAGTTTTTATTTGCATTAGACATAACATGTAATTTGGAAGACATTCCAAATCACTGACATAACTTTGTGTTCACATGCTTGTTTTAGGCAAACATGTCTATGCCACATTATGCTATAAAACATGATGGGTAAATTTCTGATTTTTTTCTAACTTATTTCTAAGCATAGTAACATTCACAATTGGTGAATATTTTATTTTTATTTTTTTAAGTTTAATCAGTTATTGAGAGAGAGAGAGAGAGAGAGAGAGAGAGAGAACACGTGGGGGGAGAGGCAGAGAGAGTGGGAGAGAGAATCCCAAGCAGGCTCTGAGCTATCAGTGCAGAGCCCCACACGGGGCTTGATCTCACAAACTGTGAGATCACGACCTGAACCGAAATCAAGATTCAGACGCTTAACAACTGAGTCACTGAGGCACCCTTATTTTTTTTAAATAGGCTCCACCCCCAATATGGGGCTTGAACTCACTACCCTGAGATTAAGAGTCACATGCTCTACTGACTAAGCCAACCAGGTGTCCCACAATTGGTTTATTAATGACTTCCTTTAAGAGATATGCAAAAAATTCAAGGATATTTATACATGCTTAAATAATTCTCAACATAAATGAGCTTCCAGTCATTCTTTATATGTTTTCCCCTAAAAGTATTACAATTTACTGGTAGTTCTAACAACTCTACTTATGTATACCAAAATTGCATTTGGTCTCCGATAATTATTTTTAACAGAACTACATTGCCTTTTTCACCCCATAAGTAGTAGATGATATGGTGGAACTTTTATATGGAATGATTTCAATACTAAAAAGTTTTGATCTGAAATAGAATTTTGTTCAAATCAGTCACATGGGTCAATAACAACACATATATGTATTGAGTGCCTACAAGGCACTGTTCTAGGTACTGATTTTTTTAAAAAATGCCCTTTAAAACACTATTTTGCAAGCTTATAATAGTGCTATATTACTTTTATAATTTAAAAATTGCCTATAGTTTTCTCATAGTTTCTAGAGATCGGAAAGTAGGATGTCATTATTATATTATTACACTGATTCATTTTATTTTTATGTTATTCATCACCCTATATACCACTTCTCTAAATTGTGAATCAGCACTTTTAATGATTTAACCCTATTTTTCCACAGGAGATTTTTACACCACTAAATAGTTGCTACAACTATACAGCCAAGAGATATTTCTACATTGTTTTATTCATTATAGCATGTGCAGCATTTTAATTACCGCACAGAATGCAGATTTCCCCCAAGGGCACCCACTGTGGAAAATGTTTAAATGTGATCACAATAAATCTTCTTATCCTTGTTATTTAAAACCTCCATCATTAAAACTCTGGGTTTTCCTGCAATCCTATTCCTCCCAGATCCCATTTCAGAAAAGTCATGCTTGAAGAGAACAACAATAAAATGGGTCCAAAAACATTTTTAGTTAAAAGTTATGAAGACACTTTCATAGTATGCCACTTACCATTGTGTGTGCAAGTCAAGGACATTTTTACGATTTGACAGTTATCTAATTTACTGTTTATAATATACGGAAGTTCATTTATTCTCTAGGCATCTGGGCTTTATCTGTCTTGGTGAGTTTTTTATGATTCACGTAACAAATTAAAATATTTCAGGAAGAACAATGAAATATAGAAATAAAGTAAGTCTGAAAAATCAGGAAATAGTAATATAGTGGTTTGGGTAAAGTGACTCTAAGAAGAATGGTATATATTTTGTATATAATATTATGCATATACTATTTACTATTATGAGCCATCTACATTCAATTTGAGTTATCTTTCTAAATAGCAATAATAACCCATAGTAACATTCTGACTTCGCTTATCAAGCTATTTTCAAATACAAACACAAAACAAACAGAAATGATAAAGGTAAATAGTGAGAGTGTAAGATTACTAAATACTAATGATAATTAAGTACACAGTAGTAGCTGGGGCGCCTGGGTGGCTCAATCAGTTAAGCATCCCACTTGGGCTTGTAGGATTCTCGCACAGACAGTCATGACCCTGAGGCTTTTCTTTCCAGGAAGCAACTTTATTCGTGCCGGCATTGACTCAGTTGGGTTTGTACCCAAAGAACTGAGCCCTGAAAGCCACTTGGTGTAGTTTTTCATACGCTTTTTACTTCTTTGTCTCCCGTATATGGTAACACGCAAACAGGCAGTCTGAGTGGTCTCCTGTTACAAGGTCATGAGGGATGTCATGTATGCATATAATCAGGTTGCCTTGGCTGTTTTGTTTGTTTTTCCTTCCTAAGGGAGTGGACCCTATCACAGGCTCAGGTCATGATCTCTTGACTTGTGGGTTTGAGCCCCGCGTCGGGCTCTGTGCTGACAACTCAGAGCCTGGAGCCTGCTTCAGATTCTGTGTCTCCCTCTCTCTCTGCCTCTCCTCTACTCATGCTCTGTCTCGCTCTGTCTTGAAAAAATACATAAATGTTAAAAAGAAAATTAAGTACACAAGTAGCAGACATTTCAGTAGAAAAGTAAACATTTTCTAAGGTTATTATATTTAAAGATATGATATATAAGTTCTAGAAACCATGTGAAATTTAACATTGTGCTAGACATTAAATTTAAGTTTTTGTGTGATTTTGAAGAAACCTATAAAATACAGCCAGAATATGTAGTGTTATGGTGTTAATGACCTTGAGTTGGAAAGCAACCAGTGTCCACAGGTTTGGAATTAGAGACAGATTTCCAGGCTCTTTTTATAAATTACTCTTTCCTTTCTCATCTATTAGCTACATTTTGCAAAAAGTCTAGGTCACCTGATGAATTAGTTCATTTATTTTAATGAGGTACATACAGTAATGTATGAAAAATAAAAACCCTTTAAGCATTGCAGGATCCTAAGCAGAAATGCTATTCCTGACAGCAATCTAGTAATCAAGGCTTGCAAAGCTGTAGCTTGGAAAATTTGTTTTATTTCTTCCTCTTATGGACATTTTCAATTAAATATAAAGATTTTTTGCTTCACATGGTGGTTTTAAATTGGTATTTCATCATTTTATGTATTGCTGGCACTGGCTCTGGGTTATTTAGCATTTATTAATAAATTCCATTTTGACCTTTCCCAGGTTTTGCTATTTATTAGGTGTTTTTGCACTATTGCAGAGATGACTGAGCAGAATTGGGGAATTTTTTTTTACCCCTTTTAAAACCTCATACTTTATTTTTACATTGACCTTTAAAGTTGGTATGTAGCTAAGATTTGAAAGTTCTGTTTAAAAACCACCCTGCTGAAACATCAGACAATCCCAAAAGTTCAAAACAGATTGGCTAGCGGATGGCTGAAAGCTGAAAGCAAAGGAGTCCAGGAAGAAGAAGAGAGAAAAGAAACAAGGAATGTCGGGAGAGGGAGGACTTTGGCATATTTGCCATGACCACTTGTTCCGTAAATCATTACTGACTTAGGAAGGCAGGAAGTACACTTTGCGTAAATAAGTCGTGTCTGATGGAAAGTGACTTCTGAATATGCTTGAGTATATTTGGAGAAGGGACATTTTGTTTTTCCATTTGTTTATTCTACTTTGAATAGACCACCCTAGTTTTATTTAGTTGATTTCATAAAACGGGTCAAATTTATCCCACGTTAAAATCTGTGGGATGTTTAGTTTTTTAAGGATGCAGTCACTGATTGGTTTATGTTTTACGCTTGGTTCATACTTGGAGTTCCAATGCCAGAGATTACAAAATGGCTTAAAGAATAAAAGCTGTCTGACATAAGGTCAGAAGGATTATAATTCTCTTATTGCTTGTGGCCAATAAAAGCCATAAACACGACTAATTGTGTTCTGCAGAGTCCCATAAGCTAGTGGAGTAATGCTCTTCCTCATTTGGAATTTTTCCGGACTGCTCGTTTTTTATCGAGGCCTTGGCATCTGCAAGAAACTATTTGTTACCTGCGTTTTCTAATGGACAACAACGTTCTCTTTTTCTTCATTAAAGTGTCATCCAGTGAAAGATGAAATCTCGTTTTTAATCAAGCAGCAAAGTGTAGCTGATTATATGTAACAAAATAGTTTGATGTTTATAGAGCTATTTAAAATAAAAAGGCATCATTGACTGAGATAAACTATAGTGTAAATAACCCATGTGTAGTAATAAAATGGCCTATTACATGATGAATGGTGCCAAAGAGTTCAAGTTTTATCAAAGAGCTATATTTCAAATTTTAATCCAACTTACTCTTTCTTCTCCTATCTTTGAAGTATGGAGACTATCTCTTTAGTTAAGCTTAGAAATATGCCATTGAAGCATCATAGCTAAAATATTTGGCAAAACTGTGAAACATAGATCTTGACTTTGTAAAAATTAATAATTTATATTGATTCTGGGTTTCAAAAGTGAATTCTCCAAACTTTGCTAGAGTGTTCTGCCACATATTGTGTTACGTACTTAGGAAGATGCAGATATAAATCAGGAGTCACATGTAGAGTTCCCATCCTCGGGACAGCCTAGGAGCCTGTGTTCACCCTCCATTCATATTTGCTCTATTATGAAAAATCTTAACGTTGATTATAACTTTTGGAATGTGTGCGTGAAGAAGGGAAGGGTTATATTTATTCGAGTGAATTAACTGTCATAATGGTAGAACAGAACTGGAATCTAATGTACTTTGTCATATATTTTCTTTTTTAAAATAATGTATTAAGATAATATTTACACAACATGAAGTTAACCGTGTTAAAGTGACACTTAAGTAGCATTTAGTACATTCACAAGGTGGTGCAACTACAATCTTTAGTTCCAAAAGATTTCTATCGCCAAACTCATTAATCAGCTTCTCCTCATTCCCCTACACCCCTAACCATAGCAACCAGTCTCTATGGATTCACCTAGTCTGGATATTTCATGTAATTGCAATCATATAATATGTGACTGTTTTGTGTTTGGTTTCTTTCACTGAACATATTATTTTAGAGGCTTATATTTTCTCCTAAGAAACACCTGTTCAGTACTAAATTATGTTTATCCTTGAAATGTTGGAGAGCAGACAACAAATGTTGTTAGTCCAGAGAGACCGGGGCAAAATTTTCAAGTTTCCAATTACAATACTTGAGGTATAGTGCATATTATTTAACCTTTCTGGGCCACATGCTCTTGCACATAATTAAGAAAGAAATAACTATTTATTAGGATGATTTTGAATAATAAATGACATAATGTTTAAGAAGTTCTAGAATGTAATATGTCCTCGATTTTTATTCCATTCGACCATGGCAGAGATAAAATTGTTGCAATATCTTCATAATTCGATGATCGAATTGATATTTACTCAAATATTTCTGTTAATATTTATTGACTTGTAGGTGAGTGAATAATAAATACAACTCATCTCACATATATCAATTTTGTCATTACTTTGATTCCATATCTATAAAGATATTCTGTTTTTACTTCATAAATTTTAGTAAAAGTATAGAGTTTAATGGAAATTACCCTTAAAAAATCACAACATTGTTATGTTTGGTCTGCAGCCTATTTTGCCTGAATTGGAATTTTTTTTTTTAATTTTGACCCATTTTATAAGATTTCTATGTTAATGATGAAATTCTTCTACAGAAGACAATGTATTCCTTAGGAAAGAAGTTTCAACAAAGCAAAGCAATGTTGGGTCACAAAGCTGTTTCTGCCTTACGTGGAGATTGTTATTCAAAATTACACACACAGTTAAGCTGCTTTTATCTAAGCTGAAGAAAAAAATCTATTTTATGGACTTGATTATGATGCAAAGGACAGCAGGGTTTTATTTTTATAAAATGGAAATCTGATATTTTGTCTTGAATGTGAAAATGGTCAGGCCTCAGCCCTAATGTTGTTTATGACTCCACAGAATATCAGGGCAAAGGATTCTAAATGTAGACTGAAATTATAAAGAACAAACGAGTTAGTTATCTGTCCTCATCAAAGGGAGCTTTCACGAAAACTAAACTTAAAAAACAAAAGTGTCAGGGACTATTATCTTGAATTTTTAAGTAAGGGAGTCTCTCCCCACTGTGTTCAGCTATATGTATCTTTGTTGATTTTGTTGTTCTTATTAGACATTCCCTTAGTTAATTTTTATTTTTATTGCTTCTTTTTTCTTACAACTATTTTAGTTCATTTCTTATTAGTTCACGACTTATTTGATACATTTGTGGAAATTTAATCTGTCCTATGTCATTTTACATGGTAATTTTATTGAAATGTTTCATCTGAAATTCCTTTGAAGCCCATGAGAAATAAGATATCTTTTTTGTGATGCCATTTTATCAAATTTTATGATGATCCTCCCTTAAGGAATATCACACACACACACACACACACACACACACACACACACACACACACTCTCTCTTTCTCTCTCTCTCAAAATAAATAAATAAGCAAAATAAACTTGCATTCCCTAATTTCTAAACCAGGAAGTAAAACATAATTTCCGTCTTAGCTTGGTTATATGCTGTCTGTGTTCCAGTCATTTTTCTGTAAAGTGTCATTTCTGTGGGATTAATGACCACCTATAATCAAATTATATTTCAAAACCACAGTTCCTTAATAAAGTATTTAACAGGTTGCTTTTTAAAGTGTGGGAAATAGTTATGGAACATATTTACTGTTGGCATTTACTCAAACCTCTCAGCTCAAGATTTTGTTTCTAAAATAGAAATAATACCATGCAATGTGACTGTATACAGTTAGTGATATAAATAAAGTGTGTGATCTATCTTCCATATGTATGCATCAGATGCATACATATTACAAATATGTTACTTTTCTCCCCTGGAAGAATATTTTATATATTCCACAGCATACTTCATTAAAATATGTGTAATGATAAAATATATGTACAGGTTTAAAATGAAACTTCAAAGGAAAATTATGCTAAACTCAAGTGTCTGCATGCTTATTATGCTTGTCACTGATCTAAAAATTATTTAAAGGTTAGTTTTCTAATCTAATTGCACAGCTAAGAGTTTAAGGTCATCATAATGCTAGAGAGTTGAAAAAAATACTCTTCCAGCCTTGACAGATACAAGAGGCAGAGAAGGGAAGGAACTCATTTGAATCATACATAAACACAAAGTAAAATAAAATAAATGGTCTCCTTGATGGTACACAAGCAATAAGATCAGTTTTGATGTCCCAAGTTAGGGGAGAAAAAAATCTTTAAAAAGAATTAAGCTGTCATTTTGAATTGTAGCCAGAGAATGTTCCCCTTTCACTTTGAATAAAACTACCAAACCAGGAAGAGAAAGATGTGAGTCTCAACTGGGGTAACAATAAGGGGAGATTTATCAGGATTGCATAAAAGTGGGTTATCTCGCTTTTAAAGACGCAGGGGATAACCTTAATATCAGGACTCGCAGACATATACTACTACTGTATTAAAATGATCCCTTAATTATGGATCCTGGATTTTAATTCCAAGGGCATTTTACAGCTGAATCCATAATGGAACCTTATCATAATTACGGGAGGAAAAAAAACCCACATTGTCAACAATTGCCTGTGTGTGATGAGGCACTTATCTTTTGATGTTCAGTTACCTTCTGCTTGTTAACCTTGTCGTGGAGGGCCACTGCAGAGAGCAGCGACCAAATGCACCCCCCAGTAATTACTGTAATTCAGTGGGAGATGCAGTCACTTGAGGCAGGCAGCTCTACCCCCACCATCAACCTTATGCAACTCAAGGAAAACACAAACATGGCCGGGCTCGGACAAATTAGGCATGAACAAATGTCTCACATTAAGTGAGTTAAAGGACCTTGCTGAAAATTACAAGGGCTGCTTAGGAAAGCAATGAATCCCATTATGGAAGTAATAGGTCTAAAAGAAAGCAGCTTGTTGGAGACCATATACAGCGGCAGGATGGAGACACCTTGGTGGGAGCGGGCCCCATCCTGGACACAGTTCTTCAGCATGGTCCCCTCTGGGAGGAGTAATCAAAGTCAGGAGTTGGAGACTACCGTCCTAGAAATGTAATTAGAAAATAAAATGCTGTTTTGTATTACCTCAAGCAATTGTACTATGGAAAACCAGGAAGAACACAATCCTATGTCTCACTCTGAGTTTTAAAAAGCTCTGTCTTTCTGGCAATACCTGATTTGAATTCATAGACTGCACATTGCAGGGCGTACGTGGACATTTATACCTCTATCAGAAATTATTTCCACATTACGATAAATAGGCTTGGGATATGGGTACTTCTAAATAACTATCTTTATGAAATATATTATTTTAATATGCATTTTCCCTGCCTTCCACTTCACTGGCAGGTGGGTGAGAGGTTCCTATTCTTTAAACACGAATGAGACTGGGCAGTGCTCCATTTAGCTCTTTCTCCTGCTTCAGTGATAATGTAATTCATAGGAAATTCTGCCTTAACTCTGCTTTGTAGTATTTTCTAATGGCTTGCTACACTCTGAAAAAGTGCAGTTTTATTCAAGTCTATTCCGTTGTGGAAAAAAATAAAATGGAAGAGGGGAGAGCTGGAGTAAGGATATATGCAACACGCAAGCCTAAGTAGGTAGATAGAGGGGTGTAGTAGAAAATGAAGTCATTAGGAGCCTGTGCTATGCAGCGCCATGAAAAAAATATAAGACAAATCACCACCACCCTATGTTTTTCAGGCTTCCATTAAGGGAGTCTGTGTGTGTG
Source organism: Neofelis nebulosa (assembly GCF_028018385.1). Taxonomy (NCBI): domain Eukaryota; kingdom Metazoa; phylum Chordata; class Mammalia; order Carnivora; family Felidae; genus Neofelis; species Neofelis nebulosa. The sequence continues at coordinate 12,312,888 of NC_080792.1, read as the reverse complement.
AGTAAATGGCCCTTAAGTTCGAGATTTTTTGTGGTTTGACTTTAAAAAGTGCTGGTGAGGATGCGGAGAAAAGGGAACCCTCTTGCACTGTTGGTGGAAAAATGCAAACTTGTGATGCCACTGTGGAAAACAGTATGAAGGTCCCTCAAAAAGTTAAAAATAGAACTACCCTAGGATCCTGCATTTGTCTTCCTAGGTATTTACCCAAAGAGCACAAAAATACTAATTCAAAGGGATACATTAGCCCTGATGTTGGTAGCGGCAGCATCGACAATAGCCAGATTATGGAAAGAGCCCAGGTGTCCATCAAGTGATGAATGGATAAAGAAGATGCGGAATATTACTCAGCCATAAAAACAATGAAATCTTGACATTTCTAATGACGTGGATGGAGCTAGAGAGTATTATGTTAAATGAAATAAGTCAGTCAGAGAAAGACAAATACCATATGATTTCACTCATATGTGGAAACGTAAGAAACAAAATGAGCAAAGGGGGGAAAAAAAGAGAGAGGGAGGCAAACCAAGAAACACACTTAACTCTACAGAACAAGCTGATGGTCACCAGAGAAGTGGGTGGGGGGATGGGTTAAAAGGTTATGGGGATTAAAGAGTGCACTTGTCATGATAAGCAGGGGGTTGTTGTATGGAGTGTTGAATCACTGTATATACACCTGAAACTAATATTATACTCTATGTTAACTGGAATGTCAATAAAAACTTAAAAAAGTAATATGTAGACATCGGTCCAGCCTTATCATTCTAGTGATGTTATCAGTCCAGCGATGCTTCCTGTTTTTTTTTTTTTTTTTAATTTTTTTTTAACATTTATTTATTTTTGAGATAGAGAGAGACAGAGCATGAACGGGGGAGGGTCAGAGAGAGAGGGAGACACAGAATCTGAAACGGGCTCCAGGCTCTGAGCAGTCAGCACAGAGCCCGATGCGGGGCTCGAACTCACATACCGCGAGATCGTGACCTGAGCCGAAGTCGGACGCTTAACCAACTGAGCCACCCAGGCGCCCCAGATGCTGCCTGTTTTTAAATACATCGCAATTTTTTTTTACAATATAAGGTGCCTGTTTAATATCATGAGTCATATACCAAAATGTTGTTATATTTTTTAATGGTAAACTGAATCAGTAGGAAAAACAGTCAAATGGAATGAAGAATTGATTACATAATGTATCCCAATTTCATCGGTTGCTTATTGGATATAAGATTTATAGTCTATACTTGTGAATGTCTCTCTTCCTTTTTTCTTCTGATCTGTGGGCCCACTTAGGTGAGCAATAAAAACATCCACCTTCTCTTCCCATTTCACATTTCAGTTAAAACAATTTTCGTGATAAAAGTGTTAGATCTATCTTTTAATGAAGTATAGACTACTCACATTCAACTTGCATTGAACTTGTGTGTCAAAAGTTTAAATAATTGGGAAATACTGGTCCAAAAATATAGGTGATGCAAACATACATACACTGCTGTAGATTTAACTTAAACAACCTCCAACTAATGCTCATACATTTCACTGGTTTGAAATACACTAATAGTAATTTATAATCAAAAGGCAAATATAGGAGTAATGAAACATTTGTGACACGCTTAGAGGCACATTGATGATACCCTCATACTGGCACTGCCACTATTCCTGGGCCTGCATGGTGGGAGGTGACATGTTCCCTTGTCAAACATTGTCTGGCCACTATGTTTCTTTTTTTTTTTTTTTTTAAAAACAATCTGGGACATAATTTTTATTGGATTTTTTTTTTTTTAATATATGAAATTTACTGTCAAATTGGTTTCCATACAACACCCAGTGCTCATCCCAAAAGGTGCCCTCCTCAATACCCATCACCCACCCTGCCCTCCCTCCCACCCCCCATCAACCCTCAGTTTGTTCTCAGTTTTTAACAGTCTCTTATGCTTTGGCTCTCTCCCACTCTAACCTCTTTTTTTTTTTTTTTTCCCTTCCCCTCCCCCATGGGTTTCTGTTACGTTTCTCAGGATCCACATAAGAGTGAAACCATATGGTATCTGTCTTTCTCTGTATGGCTTATTTCACTTAGCATCACACTCTCCAGTTCCATCCACGTTGCTACAAAAGGCCATATTTCATTTTTTCTCATTGCCATGTAGTATTCCATTGTGTATATAAACCACAATTTCTTTATCCATTCATCAGTTGATGGACATTTAGGCTCTTTCCATAATTTGGCTATTGTTGAGAGTGCTGCTATAAACATTGGGGTACAAGTGCCCCTATGCATCAGTACTCCTGTATCCCTTGGATAAATTCCTAGCAGTGCTATTGCTGGGTCATAGGGTAGGTCTATTTTTAATTTTCTGAGGAACCTCCACACTGCTTTCCAGAGCGGCTGCACCAATTTGCATTCCCACCAACAGTGCAAGAGGGTTCCCGTCTCTCCACATCCTCTCCAGCATCTATAGTCTCCTGATTTCTTCATTTTGGCCACTCTGACTGGCGTGAGGTGGTATCTGAGTGTGGTTTTGATTTGTATTTCCCTGATGAGGAGCGACGTTGAACATCTTTTCATGTGCCTGTTGGCCATCCGGATGTCTTCTTTAGAGAAGTGTCTATTCATGTTTTCTGCCCATTTCTTCACTGGGTTATTTGTTTTTCGGGTGTGGAGTTTGATGAGCTCTTTATAGATTTTGGATACTAGCCCTTTGTCCGATGTGACATTTGCAAATATCTTTTCCCATTCCGTTGGTTGCCTTTTAGTTTTGTTGGTTGTTTCCTTTGCTGTGCAGAAGCTTTTTATCTTCATAAGGTCCCAGTAATTCACTTTTGCTTTTAATTCCCTTGCCTTTGGGGATGTGCCGAGTAAGAGATTGCTACGGCTGAGGTCAGAGAGGTCTTTTCCTGCTTTCTCCTCTAAGGTTTTGATGGTTTCCTGTCTCACATTCAGGTCCTTTATCCATTTTGAGTTTATTTTTGTGAATGGTGTGAGAAAGTGGTCTAGTTTCAACCTTCTGCATGTTGCTGTCCAGTTCTCCCAGCACCATTTGTTAAAGAGACTGTCTTTTTTCCATTGGATGTTCTTTCCTGCTTTGTCAAAAATGAGTTGGCCATACGTTTGTGGGTCTAGTTCTGGGGTTTCTATTCGATTCCATTGGTCTATGTGTCTGTTTTTATGCCAATACCATGCTGTCTTGATGATGACAGCTTTGTAGTAGAGGCTAAAGTCTGGGATTGTGATGCCTCCTGCTTTGGTCTTCTTCTTCAAAATTACTTTGGCTATTCGGGGCCTTTTGTGGTTCCATATGAATTTTAGGATTGCTTGTTCTAGTTTCGAGAAGAATGCTGGTGCAATTTTGATTGGGATTGCATTGAATGTGTAGATAGCTTTGGGTAGTATTGACATTTTGACAATATTTATTCTTCCAATCCATGAGCAGGGAATATCTTTCCATTTCTTTATATCTTCTTCAATTACCTGCATAAGCTTTCTATAGTTTTCAGCATACAGATCTTTTACATCTTTGGTTAGATTTATTCCTAGGTATTTTATGCTTCTTGGTGCAATTGTGAATGGGATCAGTTTCTTTATTTGTCTTTCTGTTGCTTCATTGTTAGTGTATAAGAATGCAACTGATTTCTGTACATTGATTTTGTATCCTGCAACTTTGCTGAATTCATGTATCAGTTCTAGCAGACTTTTGGTGGAGTCTATCGGATTTTCCATGTATAATATCATGTCATCTGCAAAAAGCGAAAGCTTGACTTCATCTTTGCCAATTTTGATGCCTTTGATTTCCTTTTGTTGTCTGATTGCTGATGCTAGAACTTCCAGCACTATATTAAACAACAGCGGTGAGAGTGGGCATCCCTGTCGTGTTCCTGATCTCAGGGAAAAAGCTCTCAGTTTTTCCCCATTGAGGATGATGTTAGCTGTGGGCTTTTCATAAATGGCTTTTATGATCTTTAAGTATGTTCCTTCTATCCCAACTTTCTCAAGGGTTTTTATTAAGAAAGGGTGCTGGATTTTGTCAAAGGCCTTTTCTGCATCGATTGACAGGATCATATGGTTCTTCTCTTTTTTTTTGTTAATGTGATGTATCACGTTGATCGATTTGCGAATGTTGAACCAGCCCTGCATCCCAGGAATGAATCCCACTTGATCATGGTGAATAATTCTTTTTATATGCTGTTGAATTCGATTTGCTAGTATCTTATTGAGAATTTTTGCATCCATATTCATCAGGGATATTGGCCTGTAGTTCTCTTTTTTTACTGGGTCTCTGTCTGGTTTAGGAATCAAAGTAATACTGGCTTCATAGAATGAGTCTGGAAGTTTTCCTTCCCTTTCTATTTCTTGGAATAGCTTGAGAAGGATAGGTATTATCTCTGCTTTAAACGTCTGGTAGAACTCCCCTGGGAAGCCATCTGGTCCTGGACTCTTATTTGTTGGGAGATTTTTGATAACCGATTCAATTTCTTCACTGGTTATGGGTCTGTTCAAGCTTTCTATTTCCTTCTGATTGAGTTTTGGAAGAGTGTGGGTGTTTAGGAATTTGTCCATTTCTTCAAGGTTGTCCAATTTGTTGGCATATAATTTTTCATAGTATTCCCTGATAATTGTTTGTATCTCTGAGGGATTGGTTGTAATAATTCCATTTTCATTCATGATTTTATCTATTTGGGTCATCTCCCTTTTCTTTTTGAGAAGCCTGGCTAGAGGTTTGTCAATTTTGTTTATTTTTTCAAAAAACCAACTCTTGGTTTCGTTGATCTGCTCTACAGTTTTTTTAGATTCTATATTGTTTATTTCTGCTCTGATCTTTATTATTTCTCTTCTTCTGCTGGGTTTAGGCTGCCTTTGCTGTTCTGCTTCTATTTCCTTTAGGTGTGCTGTTAGATTTTGTATTTGGGATTTTTCTTGTTTCTTGAGATAGGCCTGGATTGCAATGTATTTTCCTCTCAGGACTGCCTTCGCTGCGTCCCAAAGCGTTTGGATTGTTGTATTTTCATTTTCGTTTGTTTCCATATATTTTTTAATTTCTTCTCTAATTGCCTGGTTGACCCACTCATTCGTTAGTAGGGTGTTCTTTAACCTCCATGCTTTTGGAGGTTTTCCAGACTTTTTCCTGTGGTTGATTTCAAGCTTCATAGCATTGTGGTCTGAAAGTATGCATGGTATAATTTCAATTCTTGTAAACTTATGAAGGGCTGTTTTGTGACCCAGTATATGATCTATCTTGGAGAATGTTCCATGTGCACTCGAGAAGAAAGTATATTCTGTTGCTTTGGGATGCAGAGTTCTAAATATATCTGTCAAGTCCATCTGATCCAATGTATCATTCAGGGCCCTTGTTTCTTTATTGACTGTGTGTCTAGATGATCTATCCATTTCTGTAAGTGGGGTGTTAAAGTCCCCTGCAATGACCACATTCTTATCAATAAGGTTGCTTATGTTTATGAGTAACTGTTTTATATATCTGGGGGCTCCGGTATTTGGCGCATAGACATTTATAATTGTTAGCTCTTCCTGATGGATAGACCCTGTAATTATTATATAATGCCCTTCTTCATCTCTTGTTACAGCCTTTAATTTAAAGTCTAGTTTGTCTGATATAAGTATGGCTACTCCAGCTTTCTTTTGGCTTCCAGTAGCATGATAAATAGTTCTCCATCCCCTCACTCTCAATCTAAAGGTGTCCTCAGATCTAAAATGAGTCTCTTGTAGACAGCAAATAGATGGGTCTTGTTTTTTTATCCATTCTGATACCCTATGTCTTTTGGTTGGCGCATTTAATCCATTTACATTCAGTGTTATTATAGAAAGATACGGGTTTAGAGTCATTGTGATGTCTGTATGTTTTATGCTTGTAGTGATGTCTCTGGTACTTTGTCTCACAGGATCCCCCTTAGGATCTCTTGTAGGGCTGGTTTCGTGGTGACAAATTCCTTCAGTTTTTGTTTGTTTGGGAAGACCTTTATCTCTCCTTCTATTCTAAATGACAGACTTGCTGGATAAAAGATTCTCGGCTGCATATTTTTTCTGTTTAGCACACTGAAGATGTCGTGCCAAGCCTTTCTGGCCTGCCAAGTTTCAAAGGAGAGATCAGTCACGAGTCTTATAGGTCTCCCTTTATATGTGAGGGCACGTTTATCCCTTGCTGCTTTCAGAATTTTCTCTTTATCCTTGTATTTTGCCAGTTTCACTATGATATGTCGTGCAGAAGATCGATTCAAGTTACGTCTGAAGGGAGTTCTCTGTGCCTCTTGGATTTCAATGCCTTTTTCCTTCCCCAGTTCAGGGAAGTTCTCAGCTATAATTTCTTCAAGTACCCCTTCAGCACCTTTCCCTCTCTCTTCCTCCTCTGGGATACCAATTATGCGTATATTATTTCTTTTTAGTGTATCACTTAGTTCTCTAATTTTCCCCTCATACTCCTGGATTTTTTTATCTCTCTTTCTTTCAGCTTCCTCTTTCTCCATAACTTTATCTTCTAGTTCACCTATTCTCTCCTCTGCCTCTTCAATCCGAGCCGTGGTGGTTTCCATTTTGTTTTGCATTTCGTTTAAAGCGTTTTTCAGCTCCTCGTGACTGTTCCTTAGTCCCTTGATCTCTGTAGCAAGAGATTCTCTGCTGTCCTGTATACTGTTTTCAAGCCCAGCGATTAATTTTATGACTATTATTCTAAATTCACTTTCTGTTATATTATTTAAATCCTTTTTGATCAGTTCATTAGCTGTTGTTATTTCCTGGAGATTCTTCTGAGGGGAATTCTTCCGTTTGGTCATTTTGGACAGTCCCTGGAGCGGTGAGGACCTGCAGGGCAGTTCCCCCGTGCTGTGGTGTATAACTGGAGTTGGTGGGCGGGGCCGCAGTCCGACCTGATGTCTGCCCCCAGCCCACCGCTGGGGCCACAGTCAGACTGGTGAGTGCCTTCTCTTCCCCTCTCCTAGGGGCGGGATTCACTGTGGGGTGGCGTGGCCCGTCTGGGCTACTTGCACACTGCCAGGCTTGTGGTGCTGGGGAGCTGGCGTATTAGCTGGGGTGGGTAGGCAAGGTGCACGGGGGCGGGAGGGGCAGGCTTAGCTCGCTTCTCCTTAGGCGATCCACTTCAGGAGGGGCCCTGTGGCAGCGGGAGGGAGTCAGATCCACTGCCGGAGGTTTGGCTCCGCAGAAGCACAGAGTTGGGTGTTTGCGCGGAGCGAGCAAGTTTCCTGGCAGGAACTGGTTCTCTTTGGGATTTTGGCTGGGGGATGGGCGGGGGAGATGGCGCTGGCGAGCGCCTTTGTTCCCCGCCAAGCTGAGCTCTGCCGTCCGGGGGCTCAGCAGCTCTCCCTCCCTTTGTCCTCCAGCCTTCCCGCTTTCTGAGCAGAGCTGTTAACTTATGACCTCCCAGACGCTAAGTCGCGCTTGCTGTCGGAACAGAGTCCGTCCGGCCCCTCCGCTTTTGCCGGCCCGACTCGGGGGCTCTGCTTGGCCGGTGAGCCGCCCCTCCGCCCCGGCTCCCTCCCGCCAGACCGTGGAGCGCGCACCGCCTCGCCGCCCTTCCTACCCTCTTCCGTGGGCCTCTCGTCTGCGCTTGGCTCCGGAGACTCCGTTCTGCTAATCCTCTGGCGGTTTTCTGGGTTCTTTAGGCAGGTGTAGGTGGAATCTAAGTGATTAGCAGGACGCGCGGTGAGCCCAGCGTCCTCCTACGCCGCCATCTTCCCAAGGATGTGCTGGCCACTATGTTTCTTACTAGGATGTTTTTATAAGCTTACTGAGATATCTTTGACCAATAGACATTTTTATATATTTACAGTGTACAATGTGGTGATTTGCTGTACATCGTGAAATGATTACCACAATCAAGCAAATTAATACAGGCGTCACCTCACATTGTCACCAGTGAGTGGGGGGGATGGGTGGGTAGGTGGATGTTCACGTGTGTGTGTGGTGAGAACGTTTAGAATCTGCTATCTTAACAAATTCCAAGTACAAAATATAGTAGTATTAACTACGACAACCGTGATGTCCATTGGATCCTCAGAGTTTATTCATCTTGTAACTGAAAGTTTTTACTCTTTGAGATGTCTCCACTCTCCCCAACCCCCAGACCCTGGCAACCATCATTCTATTCTCTGTCTCAGTGAATTAGACTTTTAGATGCCACATATAAGTGAGATTATACAGTATTTTTCTTTCTCTGTCTGGTATATTTCACTCAGCATATTGTCCTCCAGTTTATTCCATGTTGTCATAAATGGCAGGATTTCCTTCTTTCTCACGACTGAATAATTGCATGTAAACACCACATTTTCTTTATCCATTCATCTGTCTATGGGCATTTGAGTTATTTCTGTATCTTGGCTATGGGATACTTTAATGAGCATGAGGGTACAGATTTCATTTCCTTTGAGTATGTACCTAAAAGTGGGATTGCTGAATCATATGGTAGTTCAATTTTTATTAATTTTTTTTGAGGAAACTCCATACTGTTTTCCATAATGGCTGCACCAATTTACATTTCTGCTAACAGCACACAAAAGTTCCTTTTTCTTCCACTCCTCGCCACTTCTCTCTCTTGTCTTTTTGATAATAGCCGTCCTACCAGATTTGAGGTGATATCTCATGGTTTTGATTTGCATTTCCCTTCTGATTAGTGATGCTGGGCACCTTTTAATATACCAGTGGCCACTTGTATGTCTTCCTTGGAAACATATCTATTCATGTCCTTTGCCGATTTTAAAAATCAAGTCGTTTGGGTTTTTTTGTTTTTTTGTTTTTGGGTTTTTTTTTTTTGGTTTTTTTTTGCCATTGAGTTGTATGAGTTCATTACATATTTTGAATGTTATCCCCTTATTGGATATGTGGTATGCAAATATTTTTTTTCCCAATTCTGTAGGTTACCTTATTTTGTTGATTGTTTCCTTTGCTGTGCACAAGCTTTTTAGTTGGATGAGATCCCACTTGTCTATTTTTACTTTTCTTGCCTGTGCTTTTGGTGTCCTATCCAGGAAATCTTTGATGTTTTCCCGTAACCCGTGTGTCCTTCCTATCCACAGAATGTGGAAGGATCGCAGAGAAATCCTTTGTCTAGTGAATTTTTCTTGCAGTAAATTATTATTACTAATATTATCGTCACTGATGATGATGATGATGATGTTGTAACCTAGCCTTTTTTGGCTTCTGCCTATCTGAAGTTTTCTTGCTCTTTCTCTTTTTCTCTAGAAATTTCTCTAGCTGCTTATTGTAAACAGTGGATGACTATCCATGTCCTTTTAAAATGTTCTCTTCCCTGCCACTCTTTAGTGTATAATAGATTTCAGTTGAAGTCTCATGATCAAACTTGGACTCTGGACTCCCCCACTCTAAGTAAAGAACTATTCGTTTAAGCAGTTAGAGCTCTGCTACTTAATTTGTATCTTATAGATTTGAAGAGGATTTGGTTTTCAGGGATTTGTTTCAATCTGGACAAAACTGTGTTTGACTGTTAGTCCCCCATAGACTTTTGGTTGGGATTGTGATAATCTAATATTTTTTTTCTTGATAACTTGAATTTGGGAGCGCGGGTCATTTTGTGTGGCATAAGAGAAAGAATGCTTTTTCTTTACCATATTCAATGAAAAAAATGAAATTCTTATAATACTACATTTACTAAAATCAATAAAAGAGATTTAATGGTTCTATATTCTTTCACAAATAATACTTATTAATGCCATATAGTATGAGCCTCTTCTTATACGTATTATACCCAAACCTATCCTTAAAATTCTGAAAATTATTTCTGATTTTTTTTCTATTTTATATATGAATGGACTGAAGCTTAGAGGAACTAAGTATCTTGGCAGAGTCAAATTAATAATTAAGATACACTAACCTGGTAAACAAGTAATTTATAAGCTTTGCCTAAACTTCCTCTTGGTCTACTTTTTTTCTCAGTCTCTCATGTGTGTTATCCAGTCTTGCTACAAAAAATAAGAACAATTCTCCGAATGGGTGATCTCTTATGAGTAACTGTTTTACATAACCCCTAATGGCCACTAAATCTAGTAGCCAGTATTTTCCCTCGTGCTGTATGCCCTATAATTTTAACACAGCTCAAACCCTTTTCTTTGGCATATTCAGAATATTGGGCTTAATTTGCCCATTTACTTGATATAGGCTGCACCATTTATTTCTTGAAACTTTTTACCTGGCTTTGAAGAAGCAAGATTATGTCATCAGTAGAAGTCCCAATTATTGTGTCTATTTTGTCCTAGTTTATTGTCTGTGCAGGAACTGTTAAAGGATTTTAGTTAGTATCACTTAATTTGTTAATTATTGCTCTCTTTTGTATATTTTTTATTGCTTTGTAACATTTTCTTGCTTCTTTGCTGGTGTGAACATTTTGGTTCTCATTCTGTGACCTCTCTTGCCTCATTCTTTTCAACTCTAGTCTTCTATGATATCAAAATCTTGACTTTTCAGTGAGGGCTTCTTCTCGATATCTGTCATCTAAACACACTACGAAATCAAGGATCTGTGTAGTTTTTCTGAGTTCATTTTACCTTACTTTCTCCCCCACAAGTAAGAAATAGATGAGCCGCCTACCATGAAATGAGAACAAAAAGAGGAGACAGGGGTTACTGGTGCCATGTGCTTGTGATGCGGTAACCTGGGAATCAGAAAACTTACATTCTCATCTCAACTCTCTAATTGGGATCTTAATTAAACATTTGTTCTAACATTTCTTGGTAGGAAAATGAAAGGGGCTGGCTTAAATTACTCAGAGGTCTTTTTTAGTTAAAAAACAAAATAAAAAAACTTTAATTTTTTTTTTTTTTGTATGTAGAAATCTTTGAAAAGGGTGAAGTTGAGCTGGAAACTCTAAAATATGAAATCTAATGTGTCTGGGGCATAGGGTGAATCCAGCCCAGAGTGAGGGTTTAGTCTGCTCTGATTAGGCCAGGACTTCACTGATAAATCTTGATGAGTTTACAGTAATGGGCAGAGTATCATTTTGAAATTAGTACTGACCAGAGGAAATGAAAAGGATACTTTAATATCTGGGCAGTGGGGTATAATTGAATAAGAAACAACTAGAAGCAAAAAGAAATAGAAAGAAATAGCATCAAGTATTATGGATAAAAGCATCCATAAGGTTGAAATCTTAAACTTTTTTTTAAACGGTCATCCATTTTTTGAGAGAGACAGAGAGACAGAGCACGATCAGGGGAGGGGCAGAGAGAGAGAGAGAGAGAGAGAGAGAGAATCCAAAGCAGGCTCCAGGCTCTGAGCTGTCAGCACAGAGCCTGATGTAGGTCTCAGACCCACTAACTGTGAGATCATGACCTGAGCTAAAGTCGGACACTCAATCAACTGAGCCACCCAGGCACCCCAATAAAGTTGAAATCTAATGATTTATAGCATTTGTTTTGCAGATAATAAAGAATTCTGAGTAAGTGATAGACAACACTACCTAATCAAACAATGTGACACAGTTTTAAAAATCGTGAGTTGTAGGGACATCCTAGAAGATCTTCCTTAAGAACTGGACTCCCACCCACCCAAATAAATAAACCCCTATAGTAATATTATGCCAATAAATCTTCCTACCTTTTCTTTCTGCACCCTGCCCACGGCACCTCCAACACCAGTAACAGGTATTTATGCTAAGAAAAGTCTACTAACAAAACTAGGCCAAATAATCTCTCTTAGGAATCTGGGCTACAAAAAATGACTTTTGTTATTAAGTTTTGGATGATTAAACTGGGAGAAGACATAGCTTCTTTCTTTTGGCAATTTGCAGAGGGAAGCAAATATTACCTGGATACAATAAGGCCAAATGGGGACTAGACTCAGCATGGTGTCACTCTAAAATAAAAATATTAGAAATCTAATCCCTAAAGCAAAGAAAAGCACTGTAATGCTTTCATACAGGCCTTTGTGGGTGCCTGATGGGGGAAGGATTTTACTACATAAAAAATTTAGAGACTTTCTAATTGCCTCATTTCCACACTCTCCCCAACGTGACACTGATCACATCTGTAGATACAAATCAATCCTCCTTCTCCCTCCATGATTTTCCAAGATGATTCTGTGCCACATGGCTGTCACTCCATTATTAATTCTTCCCTCTGCAGCACCATTTGTATATAAAATGCTCTAGTTCTCAAGACTTTATCAAATCCTTTGATTTTCTTCCAATTTCAATAAATACAAGGAAAGAGCTGCAAGTTACAAGTTTGGAGGAAGCATTTCTGTCTGGGGGTTGGAGCAGGACGTGAGGACCTGGGCATTAGAATAGCCAATATAGAAAACTGTCAAAATATATGAAATTTGTTTTACCTGACCCACAGAGAAAAATATGTCTAAAGGGAGAGCATGTAATAAAGCAGGTGCACAGAGAAGAGGGACTGTAAGATGCAAGAAAGAGAGTAAGAGATCCCTTTAATTGATGACGCCTCACCCACAATTGCCTTCTTACTTTTCTGAGGCCCAGCTACACATCTGGACTTGGGGAAAGTGAGATACGCTCAACTTCTCATTTAGTCCCCACCCCTCCTGCGTTGTGACTCACTCTAAATCAAACGTGTTCAGTTACTCATAATTTATTAATTATCAGGCCAACTTTCTCCACATAGAAGTCTACAAGTTTGTCTTTCAAAAATGGAGAGATTCAAGTAATTCATGAGTTGTAGCAATTATTCTCCAAGTTCAACTATTAACCACACTTAAATCGAAAGAGAAATATAATTAAAACTGAGAACAGAGGAGGAAATAACTATGTCATATAGGTTACTTTCTCATAAACTTTTAGCACCTACATTTCACAGCAAATACGTTTATATATAAACCATATATTTATGATACTGCTATAGTGCAGAATTTAATATAAGCTACATAACAATAACCACTCATTATGTTTACATGTTTCCTAATATGATACTTGAAAATGTAAGAAATTTTATCTTAAATGTTTGAGGATTTTTTTAAAAGTCACCGTGAGTCTAGAAATGTCATTATATTGCTTATTTAATGTTCATATTAAAATTTTGCATAACAAATTTTATGATAAGCTTACATATTGTTTACGTATGTGATTAAAATTATAATCATCATGAAAACATGCTTGCTACAAAACTATCATATTTATTATCATCACCGTGTACTATTTTTATTCACTTAAGAATACTTGAAATTATCTTATTTGTATATTTTCTACCTCTTCCTACTTGATTTAGAGTTTTGTGAGAGCAGGGATCATGTCTGCCTTATTCTCTCTTCACACCTGAAACGGTTTCTGAGACTTGTTGAGGTTCAGTATTCAAACAGTCCTAAAAAGATAATAGGAAAACCAGTCATTGTGTGTCTCTGATGTTATACAATATAAATAAATAGCCTATGAAGTATTATAAAAGTGCGTAATTAAAATATAAACAAAGCTCTAGATTTAAATTTCAATTTACAGAAATATAGAGCATAAGTTAAATGAAATATAGGCACAAGTTAAATACTATGTGGAAGCAATCATAAATATAGAATAAAAGACATTCCATTAGACGAATTGTCTGGGATCCCCTGAAACTGAATGTTTTGGGTGTAATGGTGTAACTCTATTTGATTTAAAATGGCTAAAAATGGAAATATACCAAAATTTGTGGGAGGTGGAAAAAGAAACTCTAAGAAAGAAGTTCATAGTGATCACTTCCTACCTCAAGAAAAAAGACACTCAAATAAACAACCTAACTTTGCACTTCAAAGAACTAAAACAAGAACAAACGAAGCCCCAAGTTAGTAGAACTAAGGAAACAACAACAATTAAAACAGAAATAAATGGCATAGATACAAAAAAAAAAAAAAAAAAAAAAACCAATAGAAAAGATCAATGAAACTAACAGCTAGTTGTTTGAAAAGATAAACAAAATTGACAAGCCTTTACCCAGGCTCACCAAGAAAAAAGAACCCAATAAATAAGATCAGAAATGGAAAAGGAGATATTACAACTGATACCGCAGACATACAAAGGATAATAAGAGACTACTAAGAACACTTATATGCCAACAAATGGGACAACCCAGAAGAAATGGATAAATTCCTAAAATCATGAAGAAATAGGAAATCTGAACAGACCGATTACTAGCAGGGAGATTGACTCAGTAATTCAGAACCTCCCAAATAACAAAAGTCTGGGACCAGAGAGCTCTATTGGTGAATTCTACCAAACATTCAAAGATTTTATACTTAACTTTTCTCAAATGTTGCCAAAAACTAGAAGAAAAGGGAACTCTTCTAAATGCATTTTATGAGGCCAACATTACCCTGACACCAAAACCAGACAAGGATGCCATAGGAAAAGAAAATTACAGACCAATACCACTGATGAACATGGATGCAAAAATCCTCAAGAAAATATTGACAAACCAAATTGAAGAATACATAAAAGTATCACTCACAACAATCAAATGGGATTTATTTCAGGAATGGGAGGATGGTTCACATCCACAAATCAGTCAATGTGATGCACCATATTAACAAAATGAATGACAAAAATCATATTATCAGAGTGCCTGGGTGGCTCAGTCAAAGCGTCTGACTTCGGCTCAGGTCATGATCTCCTGGCTCATGAGTTTGAGCACCGCAGCGGGCTCTGTGCTGACAGCTCAGAGCCTCGGAGCCTGTTTCGGATTCTGTGTCTCCCTCTTTTTCTGCTCCTCCCCAGCTTGTGCTCTGTCTCTGTCTCTCAAAAATAAACATTGCAAAAATAAAAAAAAAATCATATGATTATCTCAATAGATGCAGAAAAAGCATTTGACAAAATGCAACATTCATTTATGATAAAATCACTCAACAAAGCAGTTACAGAGGGAATGTACCCTCAACATAATAAAGGCCACACACAAGCCGCAGCTTGAGTGCATCTTATGAGAGACATTGAGTAAGAAGTATCCAGCTTAGCTGCTCTTGAATTTGTGATTCCAGAGCCTGTGAAATAGTAAATGTGTATGGTTTTAAGTCTAGAGTACTTTGTCACTTTGAATAGATAACTATTCCAAACCCTTGATTTTCTGCACTAGATTTGCTATGTAAAGCTCCCGAAAGGAAGAACGTTTAGTTCTTTGATAGTTTCTAGAACACCAACAATTCCATTGATCTGGTATAAAACTGTTCAAAAGAAGTCTTATTTACTGTAGGGCTATTAGGACATCCATGACTCAAATCAAATTTCTAGACAGGAACAGAGACATAGAGTAAAAGGGACAGGGAGAAAGAGGCAACAAAATCAAAGGGAAATAGAGAAAAATAAATAGGCAAAAGGAAACATGGAAAAATGTTCAGAAAAGTCAGTAAAATGTTTATCTTTGGTGTTCATTGTTACCACACTTGATTCATATTGCTTTTGTTTTACTCTTGGGCCAGACATTTGTGCTTTGTATTGCTTTATTTTATGTTAATTTTTAAAGTTTATTTATTTATTTTGAGAGAGATAATGTGTTCACATGAGCGTGGGAATGGGGCAGAGAGAGAGGAAGAGAGAGAATCTCAAGCAGGCTCCATGCTGTCAGGGTGGAGCCCAACGCAGGGCTCAGTCTCACCAACTGTGAGATCATGACCTGAGTCAAAATCAAGAGTCAGATGCTTAACTGACTGAGCCGTCCAGGTGCCCCTGTTCTGTTATTTTTTTACTTGCCTCAACTTTTTTTTAATGTTTATTTATTTTGAGAGTGAGAGAGAGAGAGAGAGAGAGAGAGAGAGAGAGCAGGCAGGGGAGGGGCAGAGAGAGAGAAGGAGAGAGAAAATCCAAAGTAGGTTCCATGCCCAGTGTGGAACCCAAGGTGAGATTGATCAAACGACTATGAGATCATGATCTGAGCCAAAATCAAAAGTCAGAAGCTTAACCAACTGATCCCCCACTGGCCCTACTTGCCTCAACTTCAATGATGAAAATTTAAAGACCCAATGGTTAATTGGTCTCTGACATGAATAAAATAGTAGGTAAAATGTTTATATTTTCACCATTTTAACTTACTGTTTGTAATTGGCAAATACACATTTTTTTTTAAAACACCATCACATCCTTTAAACTCTTAATGTTATGTTTTTCCCAGTGGACAAATTTTAAGATCACCACTGCTACTCATCTATAAATGTGGGGCATATTATAAGAAAAGTCAGGCATTCACTTTGTGCCTTTAACTTGGAGGGAGTTTGGCAGTGTTTGCACCATAAACAAGTATTCTGTTTGGGAACTGAATTCAAGACTGATGTCCTTTTCTTAGCCTTTCAGACCAGCAGAAACATCTCCGGGGTAGCATGGAAGATTGATGGGTTAGGAGTAGAGGTGCTGAAGTGACTTCAATGTGTATATGACTTCAGTGTGTATGTGACTTCGATGTGTATGTGACTTCAATGTGTATGTGACTTCAAATTTATTTTACTTCCCCAAAATGTAGAATTAATTCCTTGGTATCTCCTTGTTGTCATTTCTTTGTAAGACCTTGTATGGAGAGGTTAATAAGGAAAATTGTGTCTTCTGAAATGATTAGGTCAGCAGTATAGAACAGAAATAAGTTCTCCCACGTTTCCAAATATAGCAGTCTTAACATTTCTGAAAACGATAAAGACAAATAACATGAGTACACTCTGAAAACTCAAACAAGAAAATAAATATAAGTAGAGAAAGGTCATAGATAACTTCTAACCCTCTTAACGTGTTTCAATTGCATCTTATTGGGCATCTTAATAAAGGAGACATTTACTGAGGGTAAGGCATTGTGGAACATTAGTCCAGGGACTGTACCAAAAGAAAGATTTCCGGTAAGTTATTTTTATTGTTAATAATATCATACAGGTAATCTCCAACATACCCTCCAGTGATTTTCCTAGCACTAATATGAATGTTAATTTCAATAATCTAATTAACATTCTGTGTGCGTGTGCACGTGTGTGTGTGTGTGTGTGTGTGTGTGGTATGTTCTTGGTCAAGGAGAAACGGTAAACACAAAAAGAAGTTAAGGTATTTTGTTGTGTTTTGTTTTTTACATACAGATACTATTTCCCATGGAAATGGCAATATGTTAGTCCACAAATAGAGCTTCATGCTCTTCCTTGCTTCCTGTCTCCAAGGAAAGATACAGCGTTTTATGTGGCCAGAATTCCACAGAATAGATTGAACTGACACAAGAGAAGAGCTTTCTAAAGGCTGTTTTTGGCCGGTAGTGCCCTGAGATTCCACTGCAAGGCTCTGTTTCTCATGGATTTTGCAGTCAGTGAATTAGAAACCAAGACCGGCTTTAGAAATCTGCCCTGGTTGGAAAGGGCATGGAACATGGGACCACGAGGAGCTTTGTGAAGGGCTCTGGGGAAGATCCCACCTGAGTGATTCTTTGTTCTGCTGTGTTCACTTCCTGCACCAGGTTTTTCTATCACAGGGCAGTTATATAAAAAGGGCAAGATTTGGCTGTGATGATAGAGAGTGAGACCATGTTTGGTAACAATGCATTTGTACCACAACCCTGAGTTTAGCCTAAACACAAGATTCCACTATAAGCTTTATTCTCAAATACAGAAAATTATACTGCCAACGGAAGTTAGTGCCTCAATTTGAAACTGATTATAGGACGTCTGTATTTGGTGGTGTTGGGGGCGGGGGACTAAACCAGTGACTCCACTCCACAAACCGGTCCACTAATTCCATTGAAATGGGAGTTCTGAGCACATAGGGCCAGAATCTAATGTGGCCACGTGAGGAATATTTTCCTTCTCTGCTGTAACCCTGAAACTAAATGTGCATTTTTCTTACTGACTAGTTTCATGAACGGGGCCAAAAGGTAGTGAGAGCCCATCTCTCTATGAGAGAAGATCCTCTCTGATCAATAGTTCCACTCTGATCGTGTCTGTAATGTATATCACAGCCCAGGCTGCAAGCAGCTGAGACACTCTGCCATCCACCGCATGGCTGGGAGCCAGTGGGGCACTTAACGGAGCTCTTTGTCCTCTCTGCCAGCCTTCGAAGGCATTTGATGCATCTGAACATTGGGAGTCTTTTTTCACTTCCCCAACAGGAGACGAAGATCTCACTCTGATGTTGTTACACAAGAAAGTCATTTAAGAACCCCACACCTTTACTTTTTGGTCAGTCAATGATAGCAAACTGTTTGTTCAAAAGGACTTTTAGTGTGAGTTGTTCTACTCCAAGAAGTGCAGTGGTAATTAAAATAAAAACGGAAAAGTCAGAATACAATGCGATATAACCCAAAATTACCCCATGAGGCCCGGAGCTTTTTTTCATTCTTGATAGTGTAGTACCCCAAATCACAAGTCATATTTGCTCTTGATTAAATGGAAAAGCAAAAGTTTAAGTCGTGATATGTCAAATGACACCAGCCACAGACAGGCGAAGGAAGAGAAAATGCTCGTAAAATCCCCGGACAGCACTGGAGGAAAAAGATACAACCTAACTAGTGAAAGAGCCTAAGTTTTGAATACAGATGAAAACTGTACGCCTCTTGCCTCCACCCTACCAATAATGAAGCAAATGATCTTGCTGGACGTTACTTAAAGCTTGCTTAAATTATCACTCTAACTCATAAAATCCATTTATTGTAATAATGCAGAAAAATTCACCCGCACCGAAATTTGCTTGTAACAAAATAATCTAATAGTGTTCCATTATTGTTTGTGTGTGTGTGTGTGTGTGTGTGTAAATAATGATTTTCATGAGTATCAATATCTGGTATATTGGCTTTATCTCATACCACTTCATTTAACAATTAGTGTTCATGATATAAAATGGAAAACTATAGCTGACTCTGAATAAAATTTACCCACTACCTCCCACTACTGGTTCTGCTCCTTATATACAATATGAGAATATTTACCTGTGATTCAATAGACAGTGAAAAATATTTCCTTTTATCTTCAGAATTCTACTTGAATTGATGTCAAGAATCATTCACTTTTAAATGACATGTTTCATGGCCAATCAAACTTATTTGAGGGGGCACCTGGATGGCCAGTCGGTTGGGCTTCTGACTTCAGCTCAGGTCGTGATCTCACGGTTTGTGGGTTCGAGCCCCGCGTCGGGCTCTGTGCTGACAGCTTGGAGCCTGGAGCCTGCTTCAGATTCTGTGTCTCCCTCTCTCTCTGCTCCTCCCCTGCTCATGCTCTGTCTCTCTCTGCCTCAAAAATAAATAAAAATATTTTTTAAAAATTAAAAAAGAACTTATTTGATTAAGCAGTGGTTCTCAAATATAGTGTTTGTTATATGTGTATATACACACAGACACAGACACACAGACACACACACATATGTAATCACCTTTTATGTTCATAATATGAATTCAGTGGAAGAATAAGATATTTCCCGTCCCTTTAAAAATCATACAGTGTGAGACTTAAAATAGCTGTTATCACTAAAAGATTTTATAATGTAACACGGTCTTATTTCATACATTTCACTAGTAAATAATAGTTTATTGTATGAATAACCCAAAATATATTGATCTATTCTACTGAAAGTGGACATTCAGTGTTTTTTGCTGTATCTGGATACTCGTGCATGTGTTTTTTTATTATTAGCAAGGTTTCCAAAAGGGACGTTATTTAATATGTCATCTGATAAACACGTACATATCCTGTGGTATGTGTATATACATGCAAATGTGTATACGTGTATACATAAGCACATGCTCATATGTGTAGTGTGGATGTGTGTACATATGTTTTTGCCTATATTTAATTGTTAGGTTGTAGTATATGTGCATGTCTAACTTTACTAGGCAATGCCTAATTGATTTCTAATGTGGCTGTATCGTTTTATACGCCCATCAAATGTAGATAAGTGATCCCATGGGTACTCATCCTTGAAAACACTTGTTATTATCAGGTTTTAAAGTTTTTGCCATATGGTTAGTATACATTTCATTTTACATTTTTTTGTTTGTTTGTTTACCAGGATAGTTGAACATGTGTTCACATTTAATGGTCATTTGTAATTCCCTTTCTATGAAATTATATTTACACCTTTATTCACTTTTGATCTGGTTTATTTTGTCTTTTTCTCTAATTTGTGGAAAGTTTTTATATATTCTGGATATGAATAAATTGTAGGCAAAACGGGTTGCAAATATTTTACCTTTTTAAGGATTATGTTTTTATTTTTTATTCTTTTGGCATTTATTAATACCTGGAAGTTTTTAAGTGTAAGATTGTTAAATTTATTAATAGTTCCCTTTTTTCACTTTATCATAATTAAAACATCCCTTTAATCCTTGTTATAAAAAATCCTCTTCCATTTTACTCTAGAAGTATCTGTTCTGGCTTTTACATATAAATTCCTCAAGCTGTTAGAGTAGGCAGTTAGTAAGTTCTAACAGGATGCCTGGAGGCCAGCAGGGAGGAAGTCAAGGTAAGCTGTGAGGACACCAGAGGCTCCTTCTGGGAGCACTCCAAAACTAAACCACAAGAAACCAGATCAAACCAGACAGGCTTAAGATGGCCCACAAAGTAGACCAAAGCTCACATTATGCCTTCATTATACTACATCACTGTACAAAAATCTCTCTAAGGGTGCCATGGCAGGAAACCTCTGACCAAGTAAGGAAAAAGAAAAACATAACCCATGTTCCTGGAAGAGACCACCCTACCTCCAAGAAAACCCTACCTTAAATAATGAATATTCCACCCCTTAGTTAACAACAGTCAATAAAAGATAGAAACCCAAATCCCCCGTTTGCCCCCCAAACCTCCGGGGCAAAACTCTCCCCGGAGTTCACCCACTCTCACATCTGGAGGGTGTACTTTTCAGCGTGTGTTACTCATCCATTGTGTTGTGTCTGCCCCTCAATTCTTTCTTGTGACACAACCAAGAGCCTCGAGCGACATCTCTTGGATGGACTGATCAAGGTCTCCCCGGTGCACTTAGCAACAAAACCATTTTAGATGGTTGTGGGCTGAAAATTTCAATTCATTTAAATTGCATTATAAGAACCATTATACAGGATTTGTTTTGTATCATAATTTTTCTTCTCTATTTTTCTATTTTTTTCTCTCTTTCTTCATTTTTGGCCATTTATTTGGACTGAGTTTCTCTTTCCCTTCAATATTTCATTAATTTTTTTCTTAACCCATATAGAAGTTATATTATGTCTTCATTATTTTGTGATTGCCTTCAGAATTTTAACGTTCATATTTAGCTTAAAATGTTCAAGCGTAAATGATATTTTTGCCACTTTTTCCTAGACAGTCCAAAGATCTGAAAATTATTTCACTCCAAAGCCCCTGCTGTCTCCTCCCCCTCCTAATCACACACAAAGGCTTATCATCCTAGAGTTTAGTTCTTTCTACCTTAGTTCCTTAAAAAAATTTCTTTTTAATGTTTACTCATTTATTTTTGAGAGAGTGAGAGAGCATAGGGAGAGGGGCAGAGTGAGAGAGAGACACAGAGTGTGAAGCAGGCTCCAGGCTCTGAGCTGTCAGCACAGAGCCCAACGCAAGGCTCAAACTCATGAACTTCGAGATCATGACCTGAGGGGAAGTCGGATGCTTAACTGACTGAGCCACCCACCCAGGTGCCCCTCTACCTTGGCTCCTTTAACCACAAAACCTAGATGCTTTCTTTGTCTTCTGGATCCATGCTGTGTTTAAAATTTACATTACTTACCATTATTTCATACATTTAATACCTTCTTTCTGGTTTACTGAGACCCAATCTTTAGAATCCTAGATACAGATAAACACAGGCAGATGCTAACTCCATTGCTGTTTTGTTTACCCTTACACATATTTCTGTTGCTACTTCTGGCCTCTGTTTGTGTTTTTTGTTTTGTTTTTTGTTTGTTAGGTTTTCGTTTTTAATTTCCAAAAGTTTAGCTATGTGTTTTAAACTCTCGGTGTTAATATATTACCCAGGGAGGAGGCGTTGGACTTCACATCTATTTTGCCATTTGGGGAAAAAAATGGAAAAAAAAACCCAGCATTTTGAAAGAAAAGAATGTTAAGTAAGTATTTCAGAGAAATATTTACTGCGTAAGATGCCAATATACATAACGTATTTGCAAATTTGGGGAAATCAAACAATTTGAAAATTTTAGCAAAAGATAACGTGTAAGTTTTCCAAAATACCCCTATGACCAAGTGAGTTGGGAAAGATGAAGGGAAAAGGTGGTGTATATACTTGGGTATTAATAACAGACAGAAGAGTGTCTGTAACCATGACATCTTTGGAAAGGTAGTAAGACCTGGGCTTACGAGAATTAAAGTAACTCTCCATTTGAAGACCTGTCACAATGAAGTAAATTTCATCAGTAAACAGAGTTTAAAATACCATTTTCTCGGAGTTGATTCATATTTTGTTTCCCTGGACTGTCATAACAATTACTGATTTCTTTACCTGACTATGGCTATTGATATTAAGGCTTAGGAATGGGATTTTTTTAAATGCCACTCATATACATTGAGAAGGAAATAGAGTTGAAAGCTGAACGTTTCTCACTGAAAAAAAAATTCCTTTAATTTTCTGCCCACTAAAGTGTTGCCATCTCACGTCATTTTAATATGCAGTTAACCAGAGGATGGAAATGCTATGATTTATTGTGACAGGGTAAATAAAGCAATAAGAGCAAATCTAATTTAAGCATGCATCACTGAGCGTGCCTTTTCACTCCCGCTTGATGGCTACCCAAAATGATCCAACGAAAAATCAGAAGCGAGATGCATTAAAAGTGGGAGACTGGCTTTGGAGCACGCTAAAAGCCGTTGTGTAGTTAGGGGTTCTCCTAAGTCACTGAAGTCTGGCCGGGAGCTAAGAAAGGCTTATCATGATCTTCTTAAGCCTTTTTGCTTCCTGCTGCTCTGTGAACCATTTAGTATAGCTGATCCTTCCATCAGGAACCCCCATTTGAAATGTATCTCTTCTGTGTACTAGCTGGGGGTTCCTGGACAAATTTCTTAACAAGCCACACCTCCATTCCTACATCTATAAAATGGAAATACAAATCATATGAAATTAATCCAGGTTTGTGAGTGTTGAATGAGAATACACATGGAGGACTTAGGCATTGTCTAGTCGTTACAAAAGCTCGGTAAATACTAGTTATTGTTAATATTAAGCTTAAGTATAAGTAAAAACAAGTGCCTGAAGCAAGTGAAGTCACTACATTGAACACCTTGCTCTCAAACAGAAAAGGGTATGAAAACAAGCAGCTTGTCTTCCAGGCTGCCAATTAACTAGATTCAAGGGGTAAATATATAACATTCCATGTTAAATGTGTGTAACTCTGATGGCTCCCACATTCTATCTGGCTGGGGTCAGTCTTTCTTTCGAAAGCCCCAGAAGGTGGTTCCAGGATCATTCCCCTTGTGTTCTCCCTTCTGTCATGTGTCTGCTACTTTTCTCTTCAACATGTTCTTGATAACATTAGTTTCTGTTTCCAAACACCTTGAGTAAAGCATCATCATCATAAACAAACAAAACAAAAAACAAAAGAAAACAACCACAGGTTTTTTCTCTAAGAAGAATTCTTTTGTTTCAGAGCCAACACACTCCAATTCCACATGCATTTTAAAAATCACAACATACTTCTTCTCATTACATGTTTTGTGCATGCAAAAAATGAATAGTAAAAACACATTTTTCAGGGTGCCTGGGTGGCTCAGTCAGTTAAGCCTCTGACTCTTGGTTTCGGCTCAAGTTATGATCTCACGGTTCATAGGTTCAAGTCCTGCACCGGGATCTGTGCTGACATCATGGAACCTGCTTTGGATTCTCTCTCTCCTTCTCTCTCTGCCCCTTCTCTACTCGCTGTCTCTCTCCCTCTCTCTCTCTCTCTCTCTCTCTCCCTCTCTCTGTCTCTCTCTCTCTCTGTCTCTGTCTCTCTCTCTCTCAAAATAAATAAATAAACATTAAAAAAACAGCAACAACACTTTTCGATGTAGGCCGAATTGGATTATTGTGGTGGCTGTTGATCTTCTTATTGAGAGCTTAGAGCATAATTTTGGCTATTTCACATTCTGGAAATGATTGGAAAATGTGATAAGACAGTGTTTTCAAGGAACCCTATGGCTTCAGTGTTGCAGCATGAATAGAAACATGGGGCAAGGATTGAGTGAGGAAGGCTCACTGTGTGCCAGGCCCTGGGCTGAGAGGTTTATAGACATTTGTTTCACACAACAATCATGTGAGAAATATCAGTAATTGCATTTTTTACAGAAGAAACTTCAGGTTTAAAAGCTTGCTCAAGGTCACACAGCCAGAACTGGAAGCTGAACTTAGGACTCACATTAACTGCTGCTAGTTCTGAGAATGCTAACAGTTCTGTTGAGTAGCTTGCATCGCTACTGAACAGAAAACCACGGAAGTCTGTACAGCTAACTGTCTAATGAGTTTGCTATCTAGTGAAAATATGTGGCTTTATCAAATTCCGTGATTTGATTCTATACGCATGTACATGCAAACTTCGTTCCTACAGATTTTGTTTGCTGCTGCAGTTGTGATTGATGAAATGTTTTAGTTACAAATAGATAGCTTCATTTACTTCCATTTTCCAAATAAGTACACGAAAAACTCTGATTCACCAATTTTACTATCAGTCTTTCAATATCTTGATTTTTAAAAATTTTTTAATGTTTATTTATTTTTGAGAGACAGGGAGAGACAGATCATGAGCGGGGGAGGGAGAGAGAGAGAGAGAGACATAGAATCTGAAGCAGGCTCCAGGTTCTGAGCTGTCAGCACAGAGCCCGACGAGGGGCTTGAACCCACGAACCATGAAATCATGACCTGAGCTAAAGTCGGACACTTAACCTACTGAACCGCCCAAGGCACCCTTAATATCTTGAGTTTTTAATTTTATATTTAATGTGGAATATGGGTTGGGCTTCAAAATAAAATTTAAAAACGAGTTCAATTTTTCAAAAAAAGGATGAAAACACAAAGTGGCTGAAGTCATTTGAGTTGTGACACATGTTAATGCTCCTGTAGCTTTCTGACATGAACAAATCAGAAAAAAAAAAAAAAATGAAGGCAAATACCATCCACTCCCAAGTATTTGGCACGATATTGCATTCTAAGATGTGTAGGATGCAGGGGCGCCTCGGTGAATCGGTCGGTGGGGTGTCAGACTCTTGGTTTTTGCTCAGGTCATGATCTCATGGTTTGTGGGTTTGAGCACCACATTGGGCTCCGTGTTGACAGTGTGGAGCCTATTTGGGATTCTCTCTCCCTCTCTGTCTCCTCCTTCCCCACTTGTGTGCACTCATTCTTTCTTTCTTTCAAAATAAACTTAAAAAAATAGAAATAAAATAAAATGTGTAGGATGCATTTAGGTATTGAAGGGATAATTTTACCATTGTATTTATAATATTGCTGTATTATATTGAAGTGGAATCTACACCCTATTGACCTGGTAGACCAGATATCTTTATTCTCCAGTGCAGGTCTCAGCACAGGAGAGACTGAATATAAATATTTCCTAAAGGAACTCATATGTAACTAACCAATGAATGAGTTAATTTCTAGATTGTGTGATTATGAGCAGATTTATTTTGCTGTTTTTCACATTTTTGCCACTAAGTTTGTATTTTTTTATATGGAGATAATAAACTTTATTTTAAAGAGGCCCTTTGCTTGCAGAAGTGAGAACCCAGGTTGAATATCACGGAAGGGGATTATACACATTTATCCCCCAAAGTTCCAAGCCGTCCAAAGCTGTGATGCTTGGTAGCTCAGGAAGCTCAGTTTACACCCTCCCTGTCCTCATTAGCATTCCATGCTCTGGGTGGAGCATGAAGGGGACCTTTCCTTTTCTAACAGAAACATGAAAAGGAAGAGAGATAAAAAGAGCAGTGAGAAGGAAAACACTTTGCTACGAGGAGAAATATCCTCAGTTATATTTCTTGATCCTTACAAGAAGAATCTAAGCATAATTATGAAAACATCAAAAAATGTATATTTTAAGATTGTTTTCACCCTGTAGGCCATTTGATGACGAGTATAAGATTTACTGAGGAAAGATTTAACCAGTTACTCATCAACAACACAAGGTCATACATCATGAAACATCGTCTGCATTTGTAAACTCCTGGGGGCGTTTTGTTACATTACTTTTCACTCTTTTCTTTGAGCTTACTGTCTTTTGTCCTATTATTAAAGAATATCAAGGTCAAATATTTTGTCACTGCCTTTGATGAATCACTCTTATACTCCAGAAATTCAACAGAGCCAAACAGATTTCTCTGCATGTGCATATAGATCCTTGTATGTGTGTGTGTGTGCGTGTGTGTGTGTGTGTGTGTGTGTTCCTTAAACTGTTTGAGAAACAAAATGTAATATGTATTAAGGTATTTAATATGAACTTTTGCTTCTGGTGTGGACAACTGAATACTTAAATATTTATGATGAATGAATGAAAGAAAAATTCTGCCTCACTTGATAAAGGGACATTGGATTTAGATTCTGGAAGGTTTTATGATGTTTAACACATCCCTGAGATTAAATGCCCTCTGAGCTTCTGTAAAATGGAAAATGAAGGAATTTGTTCAAGGTCACATGACTAGCATGCAGCAAAGCTCTTTTTCCAACTGAGGTAGCAGGACTTCAATGCCCATTCTCTTTACCATTACATGATGATTTGGGGGAAGATTAAATGAGACAATGCATATAAAATAATGGTATGTATTTTTAAAAATAAATAAATACGTTTTATATCATTATAGTTATGTTGACAATAACACCTGACAGGGTAGAGGGAGATGTTTGAGGACAGGAAACAGATTGATCTGAGCCAGGAATACAGGATGCAGTAGAGGACATTACAGATAGTAAGTTAAAGTAGAAAATACTGTTGGGCCAGACATTGGAGGCTCTTAAATGTCACGTTTGGTATCTTTATTTTCAATGCAACCAAGAGGAATAGTTAACATATTTTATAAAGATGCAAAATGGGCCTTAACATAGTTACAGAAACAGGTTTGGCTGGGTGGCTTTGCCGGCTAAGAGGCTGACTCTTGATATCAGCTCAGGTCATGATCTCAAGTTCCTGAGATCACGTTCAGCATGGAACTTACTTGGAATTCTCTATCTTCCTCTGCCCCTGTCCCCCGCTCGTGCTCTCTCTCTTTCAAATAAATAAATTAATTAATTAAAAAACAAAAACAGGAAGAATGTTATAGAAGCAACATGTTTGGGGAAGGGAGGCGACAGGTTAATCCACTCGCTTGCCATTGCACTGGTTGAGGAAGAAGTATTTATGTGATTGGTGGCAATGGCAGTGATAAAAAGAGCATGAATAAAAGTGTATACAATTGGAAAGAGGTATAGCAATTAAGCTTATATAAGCAGGATTAAAATTCACTGAGTGCCTTTTCTATCTAGACTCAAAAGAATCAAAATCAAGAAGATCAAAGAAAGACCCTGCCGGAGGAGTCACCTTCTTAAGCAAAGTGCCTTGCTCATTGACTTCAGGTAACCGAGCTCTAACTTCCTCAGAAGTGTTCATGTTTGGTACAGCAGGTGGTGTTGCCACAGCACAGAAACCTTCATGCTCAGTTAAAAGATAATCAAGGGCTATCCTATTATCAAGAGCTTTGGCCAGAGAATCTAAGGATCTTTGCTGGGAAGCTGTTGTCTTAGAAATGGATTCTGAAGTTTTAGGAATTAAGAAGTTCCTGATCATAGTGTCATTGACATTTATCCCTAGCTAGGGAAGTAAGGACCTGCCAGTACGACTGAATCCTGAATTGGGAATGCCTCCTGGTAGGCCCTTTCTAACTCGATGATGTGAATTAAGGGAAGACGACCATTGAGTTGATTAAAAGGGTAGAACTCTTAAAGAGAAAACCACGGGCCCAAAATGGTGTCACTTAGGCCAAGTCGCCAAACCTCAAGTTCTTATAAATTTTATAATCTTGATAATTGGTGTGGGTGAACATGCACACACACACACACACACACACACACACTCTCTCTCTCTCTCTCTCTCTCTCTAAAAGTTATTTAAAAATTTAATAACTACTATCCACCAGATTTGAAGCTAGTTATAAGTCAATTGTTAACAGAATAAAATGTGTAAAAGTAGACAAAAGTTCTATGGGAAACCAATCCATTGAAATAATTCTGTAACTCAGGGATCTAGAGACCCTATCCAGTTCTACTATGTGGGGTAAGCAATTTTATTCCTCTCCGAGTTTCACTGCTCTTTTCCATGTGACATGGAAAGCAAACTAATAATGCTGTCTTCTGCAAGTTGTTACACAAAACAGAGGAGACTATATAAGCAAAGGTGCTAGTAATATAGTTAACACGTTTTCCTTATTGTCAATATCATGTTTTATTTAGTTGTACCTTACCTTTCTCTATAAAAGTTTGAAGTGGCTTATGAAAATATACTAATAAAGCATAGAAATGTAAATAATATTTAGACATTCAAAACAAAGAATAATAAAAGTTAGAAAGATAAGGACAAGATTATTGAATTATTACTATTAATAGAAGCATAAATAAAATAAATAAAGGGTAATTTGAGTTCTTCAATTTTAAAAGGATTTTACTTGCTACAGCTCTATTTTATATACCCGTAGAGTTGTGCAATCTGTAACAAACAAAGATTGGTTTATGGATCAAGGGGCAGCTTCATTAAAAAAAGGAAAAAAAAATTCCCTTATGTTGATGGAAGGCAGTTTGCTATCTAGGTCTTATTTTATTATTTCAATTTTCTAGTAGAGGGAAAAATCAAGATCATTCTAATTTCTAATAGCATGGGATTTGGGATCATGAAAATAACAACAAAAAAACCCTACAGACATTGCAGTGGTTATTCCACATACTACTTTGTTAATACATGATGTCAGTTGCATGCCCATTTCCAGAAATGTAACAATTGCAAGGAATGTAAACGAGGATTTAAAAAAAAAACCCATAACAGATGTTTGCAAGATTTTTCCCCCTACTTAGAACATAATAAACATATGGAATGGCCTATCAGGCACAATTGCTGAAGCAAAACACAAGGATCATTCAAGAAACAATTAGATTCTGTTCTAAAGAAATGGAATACTTAAAAAGGATGAGTCCTGATGGGCCTATAGTCCTGATGAGCAAATAGCTCCAACTAAACCCTTTATGATTCTATCTCCATTTGAATGTAAATATCACCACAATCTACTCAGATCAAGATTTGGGAGCACTGTGGAGATTTTTCTCCCCTGCAAGAGAAGAAAGTGTGTTGATAATAGCCCATGTCTATGTTGTAAAACGCCCACATGTGGTAACTTTGTTTGCATTCTCTTTGTTATTAAAAGGGAGGAAGATAGTTCTCATCATCTTAATGTCTTCATTTTTAGATAAAGTTTAGTGGAGCTAAGAAGATTATTTTTTTTAAGAGTAAAATCGATTGCAGGCATATTTCAAGGCACATATTCTGAGCTGCATTAGGAAGTAAATTTGGGAAATAAATCAGGGAGTAAATAAAAATTATGAATTGACAAGACAGATTACAACATAACAGCATATGCCGAAACTAAGAGAAGAAACCTTTGGTATTCAATGCCACACTGGTTTGTCCTCAAACAGCTAATTCTGGCGTAACATGATTGAACATGGCTCTGAGAACATGTAATTTTATTTATTATTTTCTAAACTAACAGTCTATCTGAAAAAAAATGTGTATCTGTAGCTGGGGTTCAGGGGTGCAAGAACACCGGCATCCAGGGGTCCCAAACAATCCCACTAGTCTATCTCTTCCTTGAAGGGGGGAACAAGGTCCTTCCCTCGCATCACAAGAGGGCTGCAGATGCCCACAAATAAAGGTGATCTCACTCTGTCTCTTCTCTATGTGAGTAAAGCATTGTTCCTTGTGTAAGTCACATCTTTCTTGATGACCTTGAAACATGCAGTGGGTTGACATCATCAGACAATTGCTCTTGGTGGTAAACACGGTTGTGCTCTCTGCTATCCTCCATGAGGTGGGGCTCCTCCCCTGGAGATGGGAATGTGTGTTACTTGCTTGACAGTTCAAATCCTAACATTACACACATTTTTCCTTCTTTCTTTATCCCAATGTGCTCTTTGTAGCTACTTCTAACTTTACACCATCCTAAAGAATAGAAGTTATTCAATCTATTGTCCATACTGACCAGGCATGTAGACTTGGTTGTATTATTTCCGTACAGTGTATATTATGAAAATAAATAGCTTTGTGTTTCCCCAGAATTAAAATATTTGAGTGTATGTTTTAGATTATATATGGCACTACTATTCTAAGATCCGGATACTCTTTTCAGGAGCTGCTAATTGTTGCTTCATTTTCCTGTTGAGGATTAATGTCCCTGACTCCTAACATCAATATGTATGATGGATGTATTTTTGTAGACAACTATGATAGTGACATCTGAGAAAATAATTCAGTAATCAGGTAAAAGATATTAGCTGTTCAGTATCAAAGTTATTTTAATAAAGATTGTTTTTACATATCATTCACATGCTAAGAAGTGAGCCTAAAATTGCATTAATTTGTAATATATTCTGAATTCTTTGTTTTGTTGCCTAGTGAAGTTGGATTAAACATGAAAATAGAGACACTTAAAAAGCACGAATTGTACCTTCTAAGTAAAGTAAAATTGACCAACTAAGTACTTATGTGAACTATTTAGGAATAAGGGGAAGAAATTTTAGTTTTCCTTATTCAATAAAAATTATTAGTGAATGTGTTTGTCTCTGCACTAGAAATTAACCTCTTGAGGGAATGGGCTTTGACCTAGTCAACTCTATGTCTCTGGCACATAGCATGTTACCAAAGAATGCTTGTGGATTGGAAATTAATTGTTAATGTAAATTTGTTTAACTTTATTGATGTATCTTGCTGAAGCATGCACCTTTATCTTATTAAGCTTTCTCAAATTAGGTGCTAAGTCTGGAATGGCAAATTTTAAGGTTGTCCTTGAACATTTGTTTCTCACGATTTAAATCCACTTTGGCTTAATGAAATATGGTCTTATAAGACCTCCTTGTTTCAACCTGCCCAAACTCAGCTACTTGATGCCCTTTAACTACTAATTATTCACATTATTCACACTTATCTGTGTGAAGTTTTGGCATCTGGTCAACAATTAAAACGCACGCACACACACACACACACACACAAAGCATGGAGTATATTTTTTCAAGATTCAATCTCTAAAGCCTCATAGGAGATATACCCATAGGATATTGAATTGGCATAATATTAAATATCCTGCCTGATCTCAAACATAATTTTCATTTTATAGATGCAAATTATATGCAATTTGATTAATTGATTATTTAATTAGATTAAAAAACATATATTGTGCACCTAATAGTTACACATATTTGGGTCACCTGCTTGCAATTGGACAGTTAGGTTAAAAATATCTTTTTTTCTTGGGATACCTGGCTGAATCAGTGAGTGGAACATGCAACTCTTGATCTCAGCATTGTAAGCTTGAGTCCTATGCTGGGGTCTTTTTACCTCCCTTAATAAGCTTGGAGTTTATTTTTGTAATAGGCACAATATGTTTCTTAAGTCATTATATTACAAAACAAGTTTTTGTTCATGTAATTATTACTCTAGTGTTAAATTCACCAAGTACTTTTGATACTCATCATTCACAGAATTAAAAGAAAGACTATTCTATGGTGCATTTCTTCATATGCTGAAACAGGGTTTTGAGCTCCAAACATGAACTATTGCCATGAAAACAAACCAGATTAAACTAAGTTCATATGAATACATTGTGGTCCTCATGAACAAGTTGCCAACATAGGGTCAATATAATGTTACTGACCAAGATGGCTTTAACTTTTTCTTGAACTTGACTACATTTCAGACAGGCTTGTTTCAGGCTCCCGGTCCCTGACCCCCTTTTTCTTAGAGCATTTACTGCAAAAAAACTTAACATTGAAAATTCTTTCTCTACCTCTTCAAAATACGAATACTTTTAAAAGGTCTTGACTATTTTACGTCTCAGGAATGTCTCTCTCCATGTCCAGAGATCCATCCCTTAGAAATGTAACCACGAAAGAAGACATCCCTGCTTCCTAATTTTCGTGAGACAGTAGTAGTCTAACTTTAGCAGATACTTTTATCCAAGTTATGCAGCTACGTCCTTTTGCAAAGATATGAGAAAGTTTACTTTTCCTTTGGGTAGAGAAAATTAGCAAACACAGATAACCTAAGATTACCCAACCTCAACTTCAAAAGCTCCCCAGTCCTTTGTTTCATTACAGTTGATCTCAGACAGAGTTCTGACCTCTCTCTCCTATTGTAATACCCTTGAATAAAGTCTTCCTTACATATCTAATAATTTTTTGTTTTGATATTACAGAGTATAGCAAACACATCATTCAATAGAAGAATGTTTACTCTAGTATTTTAGCTTCACTAAACTATGGTTCCCTTTTGAAAGACTTCAAAGGTTTTTTTGTTTAATCAAGTGAAATTTCAGTTATAATTTTAAGCTAATATATGTATAAGCATAAAATTAACAGGAAGTCTTTATGCTTATATGTTTATTCAACTTTAAAGCCAAACCCATGTGTACATTAAGTATAAGCAAAATAAAAATACAAAACCAATCCAATTAAAGTTCACAACATTAATGAGCTCTGACAGATTTTTGTTTCCTATAACTTAACCGCCATTTACAATATGATTCTGTTAGTGATAATCAAGGCAAGACAATGATTCTTCTCAATCTGGGCACCTGTGCTACCTATATGCCAACATTTGGCCAATGCACTTCTTATCAGGACTTTCATGTAATGTGCTGTGAGATCATTTGGCTTTCAGTTGATCCAAAAATATGACAAGCTGTGTGACAATGAGCACAATTAAAAATTTTATCACTGAAATCATATGGTGGTTCCCAGAAATAGAAGAGTCAAACAAAGGATAAGAGTTTCATTGATGTGGTAGGAATATCCTTACCTTTTCCATTGTGGATGCTTCATGGCTGGCCCTATTAGGAAACACTGCTTAGGAGAGCCTGGGTGGCTCAGTTTGTTAAGTGTCCAACTCTTGGTTTTGGTTAAGGCCATGATCTCACAGTTCCTGAGTTCGACCCCCACATCGGACTCTGCGCTGATGGTTCAGCGCCTGCTTGGGACCCTCTCTCTCTCCCTCTCTCTCTGCCCCTCCCATGCACTCTATCTCTCTCTCTCTCAAAATAAATAAATAAAAAAAAAGAGGGGCGCTTGGGTGGCTCAGTCGGATAAGCGTCCGACTTCGGCTCAGGTCATGATCTTGCAGTTCATGAGTTCAAGCCCTGCATCGGGCTCTGTGCTGACAGCTCAGAGCCTGGAGCCTGTTTTGGATTCTGTGTCTCCCTCTCTCTCTGACCCTTTCCCGTTCATGCTCTGTCTCTCTCTGTCTCAAAAATAAATAAATGTTAAAAAAAAAAAAGAAAAGACCACATTACTCTCATTTCCGCTTCCATTCATCCTTGGAGAAGATTTAGTTATTTATTGGTCTGTTCGTCTGTTGGTTTCTTTGGTTATTTGTTTATTTAATACATATCTATTTACTTATTTACTGTAATCATCAAAAGAAATGTTTCATCCTTCTTTTAGGTTCCTAGCATGATTGCAGTTATGAATTTATGTTTGGGAAACCAACAGCACAAAGAGCTTCAGTTACCAACTCGCCATTCTTGCTTCCCCCACACAGACATATATTTTCTGTGTCAATAAACACCCTGAAATGGGAAAAGAGAAAAGTTAACCTCTCAAAAGAAAAAAAATCATTTCATCTCTCAAATACAGTATGAAATCTTACAAATAAGTATCTCTGTGTACTTTAGCTCAAGAAAAAGAAGCTAAGTATTTATTTATGTTTTTAAATTTTTTCTTAATGTTTATTTATTTTTGAGACAGAGAGAGACAGAGCATGAACGGGGGAGGGTCAGAGAGAGGGAGACACAGAATCCGAAACAGGCTCCAGGCTCTGAGCGGTCAGCACAGAGCTCGATGCAGCGCTTGAACTCACGGACGCAAGATCATGACCTGAGCTGAAGTCGGACGCTTAACCGACTGAGCCACCCAGGTGCCCCCAAATCTAAGTATTTAAAAGCTCTGAAGTTTCTTGCATCTGTGTGTTTTTAGGTATCTAACATCTACCTAAACTGTATGTGCTTCCTCAAGGCCTTTTTGTTATTTAATGAAAATATTTTCTTAAAGTTTAACAAGTACACAAGAAAGTGCAAAAATTGTTAGTGTGCATCTAAAATATTTTTTACATTTGGGCTCCTGGGTGGCTTAGTCGGTTGAGCGTCCCACTTTGGCTCAGGTCACGATCTCGCTGCTTGGCAGGTTCAAGCCCTGCGTTGGGCTCTGTGCTGATAGGTGGGAGCCTGGAGCCTACTTCAGACTCTGTGTCTCCTTCTGCCTCTCCCTCCCCCTCTCCCCCTCATGCTCTCTCTCTCTGTGTCTCAAAAATAAATAAACATTTAAAAAATTAAAAAAAAACTGTTTAAAATATGTTTTTACAAGGTGAGCACATTAATGTACCTTGCATCCAGATCAAAACCCAAATACCAAGGCCCAGAAACCACTTCCACTACTACGCTAACCAAAGATGCCTCCTACCAATTAACCCACCAAAGGTAAAGACAATCCACTTCTGACAGCATAAATCAGTTTTGCCTGTTTTTATACTTGATGTAAATGAATCATACAGCATGCATGTGTGTGTGTGTGTGTGTGTGTATGTGTGTGTGTATGTGTGTGTGTGTGTGTATGAGTGTTTACTCTAACCTGTTCCTGTGAAATTCATTTATTTTCTTGACACTATCACAATTTGCATTGTTGTCTACAGTCTGATTATTTTGTTTGTTTATTCCCTTATCAAATTAGGACATCTAAGTCATGGTATTTTTCTTGTCAGTAATTTGTGTTATATTTCTTCTTTTAGTGATTTGATTAGTCTTACTAGGGATTTACCAGTTTTATTAATGTTTTGAAGTCACAAATTTTGGCTTATGTTGATACTCTTTATTGTGCACATACTTTCTATTTCATTAATATATACTCCTATTTTAATTTATTACTTCTTTCTAACTTCTGAGAATTTTATATACTTTTCAAACAACCCAGCTTCTTGAAATAAAAGCCTTGATCGTAAATCATGATAAAAGCCTCAAAACTCATCAGGCATTTTCAGATGTTTCCTATATACAGATTTGTGTTTATGGGTGTTTTATTCATTATATTTCTTTCTAAGTACCTATTTAGATTTTCACAAGCTGAGATATGTCATATCTAATTTCTGTGGTGATTTCTTCTTTTACCCATGGGTTATTCAGTAGTATATGGTGTGCTTTTCAACTAGTTAGGGATTTCCCAGTTATCTTTTTTATGGATACAAGAAAAATAGTATGACTTATATCAGTGCTTTGAGATTTGTTGAGACTTGCTCTATAGCTTAATAAGTGGTCAATTTTTAAAAATGTTACAGACGCACTTAAAAATAAAATATATTCTATGTTTGTTGGGTGCAATGTTCTATAAATGCCAATTAGTTCATATGTGTTAATTGCATCATTTATAGCATCTGTGTCCTTACTCTTTGTGCATGCGTAAGTTTGCTATTTCTCTTAGCTATTTTTAGAAGAGTGTTAAAATCCCACTATATTTGTGGAGTTATCTCTCATTTAGTTCTCGAAGTTTGATACATACACACACACACACACACACACACACACATATATATGTGTATATATATATATATATATAAAAATCTAAGTTATTGGATACTTAGAGTAATATTTCTTCCCTTAATCTCTAAGCTGGTTGATGACAAAAAAATCGTAACAGCTTTCTTTTGGTTAGTGTGTTCATGATAGAACTTCTTTCTTAAGTTTTATTTTTAACTTTTTTATGCCTCTTGTAAGCAATATGTAGATTTTGTTTTTGTTCTTGCTTAATTCACTTTGACAACGTCAGTCCTATAATTATTGTTTTTAGCCTATTTATATTTAATGTAATTCCTGATGCATTCAGGCTTATATTACTGTTATTCCTTTTTCTCTGAGCACCCATTTCATGCTTAATTTCTTCCTTTGTTTCTTTTGAATTTTTGTTAATGTTTATTTATTCTTGAGAGACGGAGAGACAGACAGAGACAGAAACAGAGAGCTAGTGGTGGAGGGCCAGAGGGAGACGGAGACACAGAATCCAAAGCAGGCTCCAGGCTCTGAGCTGCCCGCACACAGCCTGATGCAAGGCCCAAACCCATGAACTGTGAGATCATGACCTGAGTCTAGGTTGGACACTTAACAGACTGAGTCACCCAGGTGCCCCTCTTTTGTTCCTTTTGTATTAGAAATCTTATGGTCTAGGTTTTCTTTCTATTATTAGAAAGAAATAGAATTTCTTTTATTTCTATTACACATTTTACTAGATCTTAGTGTTTATTCTTATTAAAATATAAATTCTTCTTGAATAAGAATGTCACTTTTGTCATGTCACTAATAAAGAACAATAGAACATTTACCTCTGTATTTACTCCCTTCCTTCAATTTGTGCTGTTTTGGGCACTTTTGCTCTACATATATTTGAGTATATGCAGGAGATTACTGTTGTATACTGAGAATTAATTTTCTTGAGATGCAATTCTGCTGGCAAGAAATTTTCTTTCGCTTTCTCTTTAACTTTATTTTGCCTTTATTTTTGAAGGATATTTTTGTTGAGGATGTAATTTTAGGTTAGAGATTACTTTCTTCAGTACTTTAAACAGGATATTTTATTGTCTTCTGGCTTCCAGGATTAGTCTTTATTGTCATTTTTTAATGCTATTGTCGCCCACTGGAACATAATTTGTGCCCCATTTCTGGATGATTTTAACTCTTTTTCTTGCGCCTGGGTGGCGCAGTCGGTTAAGCGTCCGACTTCAGCCAGGTCACGATCTCGCGGTCCGTGAGTTCGAGCCCCGCGTCAGGCTCTGGGCTGATGGCTCGGAGCCTGGAGCCTGTTTCCGATTCTGTGTCTCCCTCTCTCTCTGCCCCTCCCCCGTTCATGCTCTGTCTCTCTCTGTCCCAAAAATAAATTAAAAAAATGTTGAAAAAAAAAAAAATTAAAAAAAAAAAAATATTCCTAAATGGGGCTTACTTTGGGCTCAATGAAGATTCTTGGTCTTTAAGTTCATATTTGTTCTCTTACTTGCATTACAAACCATTCTAAAAAGTAGTGGCTTAAAATAATGACAATTTTATGAGCTCATATTTCTGTGGGTTGATTGATTACAGCAGGGATTTCTTTTGCGAGTCTTTGTTAAGGGTTTCTCATGTCACTACATTCAGATGTGGCAGAGTCTGGAATTGTGGATGCTAGAATGCTCTAGTCCATCTGGGATACCCAAAATGGTTTCTCCACTCACGTATAGGGTAACACGTGGCTTCTCTATGAAATGATTCTTTGTCTACAGGAACTTGTCCTCCAGGAACTCTCTCGAGCAGAATAGCTGGGATTCATATTTGGTGGTCCAGGGCCCTATGGTCTCAAATGCAGAAGCTGACAGGCTATTTTAAGGCTCAGGCCTGATGCTGACACAGTGTCCCTACTGTCACAATTCTGTTGCATTAAGCAAGGTACAGTTCTGGCCCATATTCGGTAAAGGAGGGCATTACACACCGCATGGATATAAGGGCATGTAGCTACTTTGGGGGCCAGTTTTGAAGATGATCTACCACAATGTGTTTCTTCAGTGTTTGGAATTTTTCTGTCGTGATCTCTTTAAATACCATTTCTAACCCTTTCTGTTGATAATTTCTGCCTGGAACAGCAGTTCCAGCTAGGCTATACATTCCCTCTGTGTCCGACATTTCTTACATCCTTTTCTGTACTTTCTATCCCTTTTTTATTTTTTTCTTCAGTGTGGATATCTTCTATTGACATGTTTCCCAGAACATCAGTCCTGTGTTCTGCTGTGTTAAATCTGTTGTTAAATCTATTGGGTTCTTTTTTTTAATGTTTATTTATTTTTAAGAGAGAGAGAGCAGGAGAGGAGCAGAGAAAGAGGGAGACACAGAATCCAAAGAAGGCTCCATGCTCTGAGCTGTCAGCACAGAGCCCAGTGTGGGACTCAAACTCATGAACTGTGAGATTATGACCTGGGCCTAAGTGGAATGCTTAACTGACAGAGCCACCCAGATGCCCCTCAATCTATTGGGTTCTAAATTTTAATTTTTTAATGGTTTATTTATTTTTGAGAGAGAGAGAGAGCAAGGAGGGGCAGAGAGAGAGAGAGAGACAGAGAGACAGAGAGACAGAATCTGAAACAGGCTCCAGGCTCTGAGCTGTCAGCACAGAGCCCACTGTGGGACTAGAACTCATGAACTGTGAGATCATCACCTGAGCCTAAGTGGACCGCTTAACCGACTGAGCCACCCAGGCACCCCCTAGGGTTCTTAATTTTAAAACTTTTATTTTTTTTTCAGTTCTGGATTTTCGTTGCAATTCTTTTATGTATTTCAAGTCTCTGAAGTAATTCTGTATTTCTTTACCTTCTCCACCTTTCCCTTTATTTTCTGTGAACATCGTGATCATAGGTTATTGTTTTTATAAGTGTCCTGTTCTGCTAACCAAATATCTGTACTAACTCTGAGTCTGTTTCAGTCATTGTTTCTGCTCCCCTGG
The DNA here is from genome assembly GCF_028018385.1 of Neofelis nebulosa. Taxonomy (NCBI): domain Eukaryota; kingdom Metazoa; phylum Chordata; class Mammalia; order Carnivora; family Felidae; genus Neofelis; species Neofelis nebulosa. The sequence continues at coordinate 12,274,300 of NC_080792.1, read as the reverse complement.
GTTTGGATTTTTAGGACTGCCAGCTTGCAGTTTGGGTAACGTTTATTTCCACCTTGGGCTTATCCTCCCCTCAGCCACTCTCCTCCAAGCCTTCAGATGAGCACCTGGTGTTGTCTTTATGACCCGCTCCTGACATTAAATGAAGTTAGGCACTGTCTCCTCGGCGAGGCTGGAGTTGCCCTTCTTTGCTTTGCTGAGGTTGTGTTCAGTGTTTTTAGCCTCCTCAACCTACAGGAAACCTTGGAGGGGAAACCAACCATGTATTTAGGAGCCATCACCTTCCAATTTCTCTCTCCAGTTCCCCGAGACCTCCCAAAGCTCTGCTTATGGCTCTGTCCCAGAAGCAGCGGCCCCTTTAGGGGCAGCACCTCTTCCGGGGCAGAAGACCTCTTCCGGGGCATCAGCCTCCCCCATAAAGGCATCATCAGCAAATTCCCTCAGGGAAGACACTGCTGCAAAAGCCAGCTCTGCTTTCCGAGGCCCCTCTCTCTCTGGAATACTGCCCTCCCTAATTATCCTGCTTCCTGCGAATCTCTGAGGCCTGAGGCATGATTGTTAGATTTCATCCCAATTTTCTTGTTGTTTCTGTATTGGTTTGCCTTCAACTCTTCTTTACCACAAGTTTATGTGTCACACGCTCTTTACTGTCCTTTCCTCAAGGGTCTTTGTAATTTATTCTACACTTCGACACACTTCTTACACAGAGTAAGAGGGTTTGGTAGGGCAAGTCTCCCCTTAGACTGCATGCTTTTTGAATAGAGAAACACCATATTATTCATCTCTGTGCTCTTGGGATCTAGCAGCTGGCATCTGAGAATGCATAAGAATATTTATTTTTTGAAGATATTGCCAGCCCAAGTGCCTCAGTCGGTTGAGCATCTGATTCTTGATTTTGGCCCAGGTCATGATCCCAGGGTCATAGGATGGAGCCTTGAGTTGGGCTCCACGCTGTGTGAAACCTGCTTCAGATTCTCTCTCTCTCCCTCCTGCCCTCTCTCTGTTTCTGTCCTTCTGTCCCTTTCCCCCACTCTTGCTCTCTCTCTCTCTCTAAAATAAAAATTTAAAAATTAAAAATATATTGCTAGGTCAAAATGGATTCTTGTTAACATAGTTTTGGTTATAAGCTAAATATTTTAGGAGGCCAAAATTCCCATAAATATATATGGCATCCCTATGTTAAGCATCTTGGGATATCCCAGAGCAATCAGATAAAGAACAGAATTGTCAACACATGATAACTTTTAATCAATTTTGAACTTATTCTTTTTAAGTGTTTATTTATTTATTTTGAGAAAGAGAGAGTTAGCGTGCAAATAGGGGAGGAGCAGAGAGAGAAGGAGAGGGAGAATCCCAGACTCTGCAGTGTCAGCACAGAACCCATGTGGGGCTCGATCTCACCAACCATATGAGATTATGACCTGAGCTGAAGTCAAGATTTGGTCACTCAACCCACTGTGCCACTCAGACACCCCAATTCAAAAGCTACTTTTAATTATAACTTTCCCAAAACGGAAGAAGCAACCTTTTTTTTCCCCCGTGGGTTCTACAATGACTCAAGTGCTGTCCCTTGACCTCTCTTCACTGATAACCTTACCAAAAACATGGTACCCTGAATGGTGGGGTGAGAGGGAATCCTGAAGAAGCAAAGTTCACTATGAATTTAAAATTTATTTATTTCTTTGGCTCTTTTTATATGTGGCTTAATGATTTACCATGAGATAAACAATATCATGTTTCTTTTAATAAAATGGTGTTGAAGACATGTGTCATCAGTTTTTACTGTTTTTCCATACCACAACCTAGAACCTTTACAAGGGAAAAGAAACATAATAATTATAGAAATGCAAGTAAAATCACATAAAAATGACAAAGTTGAAAAATTGGACACATTCTGAATCTTGACCCTTGTAAGTTACAGTTTTCAAATAATTTTTAAAGGTAACTGAACGAATATGATAAAAAGGATCATACATATTATTGAGTATAGTGTCAGAATGAACTTTTCTTGGGCTTTTAGAAAAAAGCAATACCGTGGGGGCACCTGGCTGGCTTAGGTGGTTTAGTGTCCAACTCTTGATATGGACTCAGATCATGATTTGGCTGTCGTGGGTTCAAGACCCATGTCAGCTTCCATGCTCAGCACAGAGCCTGCTTGGGATTCTCTCTCTCCCTCTCTCTGCCCTTCCCCCACTCACATGCTCATGCTCTCTCTCTCTCCCTCTCTCTCTCTCTCTCACAAAATAAGTAAACATTAAAAAAAAGGAGAAATGCCATGCATTTTCAGATCTTCCAAGAAATGTATATATTTACATTTTCAAACAACAACATAGATAATATTAGATAAATATCAAAGAGTTCTATTTTTGGGATTATGGTACATTTTTCCACCTGGCTGAAGTAAAACATGAATTTTGCTGCTAATGAAAGACAGGGTGTGACTAGCTATGGTCATAGTTTTGAGGCCTCTCTATGTGGATAATTTGTAGTTATGAGTGTAATATTGCACCCACGATAATGCGTATTGTGGTCTTGTGGATTATCATTTTCATTATAAGAAACCCTTTAAAATATTGATTTAATTTTTATTATGGTGGGTTTTTATCTAGGCTCTTTGTTGGCTATCTTATTTTGCATAGCACCACTGGCTAATATTAGATACATATTTCATAAAGGATCACATACTTTTAGTGTTAAAATACTGTAAAATATCCCAAAGCTTTTTTGTCCTTATTTACTTCCTTCTTGAATAATTTCACATTGATTAATATGTAAACCCTTATAGAATTTACAGATTTTGATTCATCTGTTTATAAATGTGACAATACATTCAAAGAAAATAGTGTGACAGATAATGTATTTTAGTGAAAATAACAAAAGAAAACAAAACAAAGGTTGTTAGTGACAAATATGACAGCTGTAACTTTCAAAAGAAAATGAAAGTAGGGGATTTGTCCTTGCAAACGGTATTACGACCTTTTATTTTATAACCATTTACTTCATGTTTAATGAGAATATGGCATATTTTCTCTCAGGTTAGGAGAAAATAATAGCTTTAGACATTATCTTTGACCCTCAAACTATAGAGGGGATATGAATAATGATGAAACAAGGGGTAGAGAGCATTTTAAAATAGACTATTATGTCTCAAATAGGGGCATTCAACTATTAGTGCTAAGAATAACTTCTATAACTTTGAAATAGTTAGCATAGGTCATTTTCAAAAATGGGCCATTTCATACTCTTGCAATTTTTTTTTTTTAATTTTAATATAAAGTCTCTGGGCTAAAAGGGACATCATAACATGTTAATTGAGGCACAGTTCTTGCAGAAAAGAAACTGAGGCTTCGAGCTAGTAAGTGATTTTTCCCCCAGTCATTTGCATAGAGAGAACCGTGTGACATTCTCATCTGGCCCACTGTGTCACCTCCTTTCCAATTCATGAGTTCTCTGCACATCTCTTTTTGGAAGAAGCTGTTTGGGTAGTATATTTAACTGGAGATCCCCTCATTTGTCTATACAGTGGTGCAAAAAGAACTTCTTTCAATGAAAAGACCACAGTCCTCAAGTCATTTTGACCAAAGTCACTCAATCAGTATGAAATCATGTTCTCTACAGGTTGAGTGAGACCTGCCCCAACAAATGACAGCCATGGACCTATCATCCAAAACAAATGTTTAACCTTGAAAGAACCCTTAGCTTTTGGTGAACAAACCAATCCCTCAAGAGACTCTTGGGTTAAACTAAAGATAGTATTTGCGGTTCCTGGATATTTATTACTTCTGGGACTCAGATTTTTAAAAACTTTTTAATTAAGGAAGCTAATAATGCTAGTTAATTAATATTTTAAAGTAGTAATTAACATAAATTATTAGCAACTATTTTGAGGCAAAACATCTTTTTAAGACATAATTCAATTGTGAATACACATGAAATTTTCCTTTTTTTAAGAAATAAAGTGTAAAAAGACCACCTTAAATAGATAAATTACAAACAAGGCCTCACTTTTAATGGTTATGAATACATCTAAAATATGTAGATTTAATGAATTGTTCATTAAAGTTACATCTAAGTTACATCTTAGATGTTTCATTAGCAACATTACTTCAATTTGTATACCAAATTTATAAAATTAGCCTAAACATTTCTACATATGTACATACATTCATACACATATATTTTTATTGTATAGAAAAGGTCACCTGCATTACAATAATTCCATCAGCAACACTGTCAGATCAGTTATTATTTCTATTCGGCGCATAAGGACATAAAACATGTCATGTAAATTACTCTTCTAAAGATTTCACAAGTGAATTTCAAACCAGAGATGTTCTTGCTGTATTCTCTTTTAATTCTTAGCTCCTTCCATGGTTGAAAATTCTAGCAATAATGAGTATTCTGCTGAGTTTCAGTAAGGATTCCAACTTGAAATGTAATTGCATTATGTTATACATGCTCTTTCCATTTCTAATAACACATCAAAATAGATGAAGTGCCATAATTCTACCCAAAAGTATGTGTGAAACAATGAGAATCAAAATCTGTTTATTGACATGTGGCTTAGAAAATTAAATAAAATAAACAACAAATTTCTTTCTATTGCCACCCTCTAGACTTAATATTCTAATTTTCTATTATATCCTTATTCAAATTACCTTTATTCTTAAATTTTTTTTCAACGTTTTTTATTTATTTTTGGGACAGAGAGAGACAGAGCATGAACGGGGGAGGGGCAGAGAGAGAGGGAGACACAGAATCGGAAACAGGCTCCAGGCTCTGAGCCATCAGCCCAGAGCCTGACGCGGGGCTCGAACTCACGGACCGCGAGATCATGACCTGGCTGAAGTCGGACGCTCAACCGACTGCGCCACCCAGGCGCCCCAAATTACCTTTATTCTTTTAAGTTGTCTACACTTGTAGAATAAGGAAAGGTGAATGTAAATGAAAAGTACACAACTCGAGCAATAACAAGCATTTGTCTGAGAACAAAACACCTAGAGGGTCTTAGAGGTCAATGTTGTGGAAGTGGCATTATTACTTATTACGCAGCTAAAGGAATCCGCACATAAGAGGCAAATGGATACTTTAAAGGTGTTAACATGAGATCAATTTGCATCTTGAGGATCAGGATTTTTGGGGTATAACTGTGTTTGGTCACTGGCGTCCCTGCTGTGATTTCCCCTGTTGGTCAGTTTGGCCCTTGGACCAGCAGAATCAGCATAACCTGGAATCTTGTTAGCACAGAATCCAGGTTCCCAGCCCAGACCAACTGAATCAGAACATGCACATTAACCAGTTCGCCAGGTGATTTCTGCACACATTCAAGGGTAAGAAGCCCTGAGCCTGACCCCATCAACCTTCTCTGTTTGCTGACTTACTATCCATTTGCAGTTCCTCCAGGGCAGGGACGTCTGAGCATGTTTACTGGCTGAGAACTTAGTGGCCATTTATTTACCCCCCCCCCCCCCCACCCCGCCACTGTTGCACCTGTGAGGAGCCAGGCTCAAACCACATGCTGACCCATCTCAGACTGGAGACAATGAACTCGATCTAGGAAATAGATTAGTGTATGTAAGCAAGTGATATTGGGCTTCCAGTCATTGTATCCCTTCCTATAAGGATCCCTTCCTATAAATAGTCAAAAGGCTGTTGCTGACATAGCTAGAAACAGATATGGAAAATCACCGTGAGGAGGCAGGCACCACTAATGGTGTCTGTCACACACACATACACACACACACACACACACCAAGTTTTATAACAAAAGATTGATTTTGGTAATAGACAATACAGTAGAAATAAGAACACTGCCAAAAATCATCATTCTCACAAATAAGTTCCAATGGCAGCTAAAGATATCCTAAACCTCACCTTTAACCTTTTATTAATGAGAACTCAATAAGAGTTTCATTTACTTGTATTATGCTTTCTTCTATAGCTCTAATTCAAAATTTTTATTATGCATTGATGAAAACTCTGCTTTTGAAATTGGACTTCTATGTGTATATGGGCTGGGTTTCTCATATATTGTCATAGTATTCATTGATCTACTTACTAATAGTGTATAATATAGATACTAAAGACATATTGAGAAAGAACAAGGCACAAATTATTTTTAAACTATTTTCTTACTCTGTTCATGTTACCCAAGGTATGGAGACTGAGAGTACGCTTAACTTTGAACATGACAATATCTTTTTATTCAGAATGAATGCATATCAGTAGAAAGAATTTCTGAGAAATTAAAAGATTGGTTTATTTCACTGATAATAATGGCTGATAACTGAAATATTAATCTACCATGTTTGTAAAAAAAAAAAGAGGGCCCTCTAAAATACTAACTCAAAAATGCAGATAACTAATCTATGGAACCTTGGATGATAGTGACTATTTTCACAATGCAAATTCATACAATTTTATCTTAACTATGCACATTTATCTCAACTATGTACAAGAGACAACCTTATAATAGTAATAAAACTAACTATGATAACAATGACACATGTATTATGATACATGAAACTCACATGTAGGTTTAGCTATGGAGAAGAAATGGCTCCCATGATATGTGTGAGGCTCACAGAACTACTCAATGTGTTCTTCTAAAAGAGGAAGTCCTGTGAAACAAATCTTCCCCATTCTCCTCTTGAACGACCTTAAAACTTGAGATTGGAAGAGAGCCACTAAATAGCCCTTCCTTTGCTCAAAGAGAAGGAACAGAAATACATAGGCATGTTTCTAGTCCTCTAAATTATGTTTATTAAACGTTTAGCTCAGATTGGTTGCTACATATGTATGTATTCATACACATGCAAACATAAACATAATAAAGGCACATTTTTATTCTTTTTTGCCATGTTTACTATATTTGATTTCAGTCCAATAAATTTCCAAATTCTATCCCAAACCCAACAACCATTCTTTTTGTTTTGATCTCATAGGGCTATGTAGTATTTCTTCTAAAATGATCTTTATACATAACTTTTATAAATTGATAATTATCTTTGATAAATAAAAATATATAATCTACTTGCAGTTTTTAAAAGCCTCATCTAAAATATCTAATTAAATTTAAGAAAGGAAATTATTTTAGAAAATAGAATACATTGCCTTGTAAATTTTAACATCCAGTTCCATCCAAGACTGGCTAATTGACCCCTAATCGGTCAATTACAACTGCAATTATATGCAGTTACCATCTTGTGTACACAAAGATCATAGGTGACAATACGTACACATTAAAGAAGTAGTCATTCTTAAAAATAAGATCTTTCTCAGGTTAGGTTCTCCAAGGGCATGTGGATGCATGAAATTCCAACTGGCAAGCACAAGATATTTTATACGCTTTGAAGAAATTTTAATCCCTGGAAAAATACTTTATATATTACAATATAGAGAGAAGGAGCCATTGCTATCAAAGTCTGATGTATCTAAACATCTTGTATGAAAACCAGTTTGAAGAGTGCCTCTCACCTTTAATACAGTGCTGGTTGCTTGTAGGATTGATGTCCTACCTAGTTGAACTCTTAACTGCTTTGCTATAACAGGATGTTAACAGACACAGCTGACATAGTAAAAAGTGCTATCACCACCGCTGGCCAGGGTGTGACCCAGAGCAGTTACAGAGCAAATCCAAAATGAATAGCTTACAGAAGAAGGAAGAAGGAAATATGATATTTAAGCTTCTCGTACCTTATAGATAATGGCCTTTAGGACAACAGAGAGACTTTCTAAAATTAGCATTTCCTTTTTGACATAACATAAATCAAGCCAAAGTAGTATATGTTACCATGTTGTTTGCAGAAATATAAAGCACCTGAAAACCACACTGATTAGCAGACAAATACCTTCTGTTTCCACAGATGCTAAGTACTTATTGATTTAGTTTTACCTGCTAGTGGTCATTAAGGCCGGAAAAAAAAATGACCACAACACCATAAATCATTATCATGCGGAAGCATTGATTAAGTACCTGTGTGTACCCGAAGGCATTTGGTGGAAGCAGACAAGGAAAATCATGTAAAAATATGACCAGTGGGAGAATGTGGTGATGAAAGAGAGAATGTGATACAGCCGTGGGTTCAAGTGGAAATTATGGCTTGACAGGCTCCGTGTGGGATCAAGTCTAATGGAAGAAGTTAAAGCACCACCAATCCCTCAGTATGTGCTGTTGTCTGGCATGGGATTTACCCAAGCAGACTGTTAAATCTGGTGTTAAATCAAAATGAGATCTGTCTTCAATATTATGAGCATCTCCATAGAAAATATTGGAAGTGTATTTATACTGCGTCTTTGGTCATTCTTGTTTTTAGTTGTCTCTATTTTAAAGTATTGCTTTAATGTTTATTTATTTTTGAGAGAGAGAGAGAGAGAGAGAGAGAGAACCAGAAGGGGAGGGGCAGAAAGAGAGGGAGACACAGAACCTGAAGCAGGCACCAGGCTCTGAGCTGTCAGCACAGAGCCCGACACAAGACTCGAACTCACGAACCGTGAGGTCATGACCTGAAGTGAGGTCGGACTCTTAACCCACTGAGCCATCCACGTGTCCCAGTCGTCTTTATTTTAATAAATTGGCTCGAAATTTTACAAATATGAACACGATGCAAGTTGTTGTGTTGTTTGGTATTGTTTTGGCTCTTAATCCTTGAGAAGGCAAGGACCCGTCTAGAATGTTCTGGCTTCCTCCTAATTACAGGTGAGGAGAGGGTTCTGTGAGAACAACAATAATTGCTTACTTAGAAGGAACTAAGATATTCTTCTCGGTTTTTAAGGAAGTTAACATAACTTTCCAAACCACAAGAAGCTGCAAAATGCCTTACCTGTGCTATCTCTTACATGATTTTTCCCTTAACAACCTGAGACTAAAGAACTACATGATTTCAAAGCGACCTCAGCTCTGCCCTCATCTTCAAAAGAGCCAGAGAGTGCTCACAAGGGCAAGTGCTTTTTCTTTCCTCTCTGCACCCTCATTGGCAAGTGCAAGGCCACACACCTTTGAGCTGATTGAAGCATAACAAAGCTAACTACTTGCTCCAAGAATCAGACTCTGGCTTTGGGCTATAGCTCAGAACAGAAGTGATCTTTGCTGAACAGAAAGAAAGTTAAACAGATGCAATCCTCAGTGACAATCAAGAGAGACAACACTGATGCAGGAGGAAAAAAAAAATCTAAGGGCGAGCCGACATTCAAACCACTGCACAGACACTGCACCCATAAACTAAATGAAGCATTAACAGGTCATACAATTTCAATTTGAGTGTGGGAATGAGTGAAACTTTTTGTACGGAAGATTCAAGGAAAAATAGAGACCAAAGTGAACATGGAAATCAAACCTTTGAAGCCTTTCTTTCACCCTCTTCAGAAATGGTTAGGAATTTGACCTTCAATGATAAACAGTTGTGTGTGCCATGGGAAGAATATACTAAGGATAAATGTTTAATGTTTCAAAAATGAAAGTCCTGAGTCACGATTAAAGCAAACTAGTGAGTACTCGGAATCACAATTTTCAGGTCTCTAAAACATATCACTGCTTCAAAAATTATTGGCATTACTTCCTTAGCATATACATCAATTTGTTCAAACATTTATTGATGCCCATTGTATGCCAGGTACTGTATTAAGCACTTGGTGCATAAAGGTGATAAGGACCTGCCTCTATAGTAAAGAAGCTTCCAGAGTTCCAAAACAATTATGGGCAAGTGGCCACAGTGTTTTATTTTGTTTATTGTTTGCTAAACATCAACTCTTTTGAGCCTCAAAGACCTCTCCTTGAGACCCCCGCAGTGCTGAGGGATATCAGTATTGAGCTGGGGAAGAGAGCACAATATTGCCCTTGGGAAGGAAACCGTGAATAAGAAGAATCCTCTTCTTGTAGATGATTTCGTGAAACCGAAAGACCTTGTTTGGAGAATCCAGACCAAGAAATGAAGTGGTCATCTTCTCTAGGTAGATTTTAAGAAAACAGATAAAGATAAAGGTAAAGAACTTGATTTCTAAGAGAAATTTAATGAGCCTAATTTAAGTATGTGACTAAACTTCTACAAATTGGGAGATGAGAAGTACCCAGAGGTCTAGAATAGACTAAGAATATCTACAAGAGGAAATTTTTTGCTATAAAAAAATAGGCTTGCATCAAACAAAGTTAATTGGAGTACTGTTTCGAAGAACCCAGAAATTCAAACTTTGATTATCTTTGTCTTTTCCTATACATACTAGTTTCCATAGAGATCCCTTTTGTAAGTGTCTGTTCTCAACATGGAGTAGGATGTGTTCATTCCAGTGTTCTCCCTGGGTGAGTGTGATAGCAACGCCAGTTTTAACTTCCAGCCAACACCCATTTTAGCTTTAAAATGGAAAATTCTAGCATTCACCAGAACCTCGGAGACAGAAGGAGAGACATTCTGAATTGTTCGGAATATTTTACATATTTTCTTTCATAGCAAGGAATGCTGCTCCAGGGTCTCATGTATGCTTTCATAACCTCAATTCCCAGACAACCCACCTCAATTTGATTATCTAGCAACCACGCTACTGAAAGACCTCTTACTGGCCACTTATGGCATTGAAACTGATCACTGGACATTTTTCAGTGTTATTTTATTTGAACTCTCAGTATCATTTGACCCCGTTCACCACTTCTCTCTTTTTGAAATTCTTCTTCCTTTACTTGGATCACACTATATTCTTCTTGTTTCCCCTAATTCTATCAGAACTTTCTTTTTAAACATGCTGTCCCCAAGTATTCGTCGTGGCCTCTTCTCTCAATTACGTGCACTCAGTTGGGCAATTTTTGTAGCCTGACCAATTCATGTTTGTCCCTCAAGGACCATGAAGCACATTTTAGAAGACTTCCCTTTCTTGATGTTCCAGCTTGATACTGAACAATTCATGATTAGCATTCCCCTCTAAGATTCCATATCATCGTGTACAAATTTCTTAGAAAACCACAGTGAATTATAATTTTCCACCAGTTTATTTTTCATTATCTTGTTTTCCACCAGATTTTAAGATTCTCAAGACAGGGGTCTCTGTCTCATTCATCATTATATTCCACCTTATTGTCAGTTTTTGCAGAATTGCTGGACGAATTAGGTAATGTTTGTTAAATGGATGAAACAATTAAAAATGAATAAACTAACTTCAATTATTGCCCAAACAAACAGTGTGTAATTTTCCTCAAATATTATGGGAATCTGAGAACTGTTAGCATTTTCTGCAAGTTTTTGAGGAGAAAACAAACACAGTGACATATTTTATTAATATACTCTGCTCTGAAGCACACGATTAAACATATATATTTTCCTATGAGTGTGATCATATGCAAATGTATAGAAAATGTTTTCAACTATACTGCTAACTGAGTTTTATCTGCAGATTCATGCTTCATGTTGACAAGGAATAACTCCTATGCAAAGAGTTTACAGTTTCTGCACAAAACAATATGGATAGAAAAATAAGAAATGTATTGAATAGATCTTCACTACATCTACTATACTAAAGCAAGAGTCCAATTTTTTTGAAAGCTTTTGAAGAAAAAAAAGGAAGGCTAAAACCAAACCAACTAAAACACAAGGCACCTGTTTCTCAAATTAAAATGGGAGTAGTCTATAAACAAATGAGAGGTTTAATTGGTACTATTTTTCATTAAACTACTGCATATTCCTTCGTCTTTAAGTCACATGAAAAATCAACAGATTTGTTCTTATTTGTGCCAGTAGAGAGGAACATTGGCCCAGGTAATAGAAAGCCATAGCCAATTAAGTCAGCCATGTAAGGTGAGTGGACCTCTAGGGTCCTGAGCCACGTGCAGGGTGCAACTAGGTAGCAAGATATCTAGAAGGTGTGTAACCTTATGTCTAAAAATAACAGATAGGTAGGTAGGTAGATAGATAGATAGATAGATAGATAGATAGATAGATAGATAGATTATTAAAAGGCTTAGAATCTAAGGACAAAAAAATGCCTGTAATTGAAATGGAAAAAATGGGGTATTACTCCTCGGTGAAGTTCACAAATACTTGTAGCTCATGAAAGTGGTTTTTATAACTACACTGCAACTTAAGACAGGTGACAATTGCTTTAATGCAAGGGGGTCAAAGATATGAGCGGATAAAGGGAGGTAAATTTATTATTTGTTTTACAACCGATGGCAAAGGAAACATGATTCTGATTTCAGTTTCTTGGCAATGCATTTATTTAAACCAGTGGAAAAGTTTCTCACAAGTTTTTTTTCATAAGGAAAATGTTGCTTGGGACTATACCCCAAATTCAAATATAATAGATCGGTAAGAAAAGAGTCCGGGGTTGCAAATAGATACATACAGATAGAAAGGGACATGTAAAAAGAAAGTGGACACAAACAGAGGCCAAAAAGCAAAAATAAATAGCCCAGTGGATTTCAGTGTTTGGGAGCAAGAAGAGTTCTGTAGGTGGCCTAGATGTAGGTGTAAGGGGAAAAGTTAGTATGGAGTGGGCAACGCACAGCACTTCATAGGAGGATAGGGCTGAAAGCATCAGCTCAGGAAATACTAGTGATAACTTGTTGTGGCATCCTTGTATACTAGAGTATTGGCGGAACTGTCCCAAAGAGAAAGCAAGCAAGCTGGAGGAAATCATAAATGAATCTTCCTTTTCATTGTTGTCTCTCTAACACGCTCTCTCTCTCTCTTACATGTACACAATGCTCAAAAAATGTTTGTGGAATAAATGAATGAATGAATGAGTTAATGAAGTCATCTAACAGATAGACATAAGGTGAAAGTATCTGCTTGCCATTCAATTCCAAAAAATAACAGGGACTACCACGATTTTAAAAGAAGAAGAGTGAAGAACTTGAAAGTGTCATCGAGAAAAATATAAAGGTATTGGGAACAATTTTTTTCCTCTCTGAAAAGAAATGTATAGTGTAGGCCCATAGCTTGCTAATGCTGATTATTAAAGGACTAAGGAAAAGGAAAGGAATTAAACAACACATATTTCTGCCCTTATATATTTTGCAGCCGACTTAGGACACAAGTACAGAAACTTGAAAATAGTTATGTAACAACCATGTTCAGGGGTCATCAGGCTCTTTTTTCAAAGTGGGGATATATTTTCTTTCACATACAGTCTGTGATGATTATTGCCCTCCCCCGACCACATAAGGATTGAGCCCTTAAAAGTGATCTCATGACTATGTGTGAAAGTGTCATGGGGCTATTTCCCTGGGTTCTATTCCTCTGCTGCCCACACTCCAAATCAGAACCCCCTTCCTCTGGTGCCTGTGGTCCTGAGAGCTGTCATTCCACTCCGCACACTTTACTTCTAACGAAACTATTGTTGTCGCGAACATGTTGACCTCTCCTCTGCCACCCTGTACAAAACTTATGAGTGTACTTCTCTACATTCTACACTGTACACAGTTAAAAATTATAGACTTAAGGAAAGTAAACTGCAGAAAAGCATTACAACTGCTTTTAGATATGAGTGCTTTTGGAGCCTGGAGAAATTAATTTTGAGTAGGCATTATCAGATACTAATAGGCTTGCTTATTTATTTATTTATTTATTTATTTATTTATTTATTTATTATGTAGGCTTCACGTCCAGTGCAGAGCCCAACATAGGACTTGAACTCACAACCCTAAGATCAAGACCTGAGCGGAGATCAAGAGTCAGACACTTAACTGACTGAGCCACCCAGGCACTCCTAGGCTTTAACAAAATTGTCCAATCCATGTATATTCACACAAAAACTTGTCTATGAATGTTCATAGTAGAATTATTCAGTAACTAAAAAGTTGAAATAACCCATAGGTTCATCTACTGGTGAATGGAAAAACTAAATACAGTATATCCCTACGATGAAAAAGTGTACATCCATGTGAAGGAATGAGGTACTGATGTATGCCACAACATGGGTGGCCTTTGAATATGTTATGCTAAATACAGAAGCTGACCTCAAAGGCTGCATTTTGTGTAATTCCCTCCATTTGAAATCAGCAGAATATGCAAATCCACAGATACAAAAAGCAGATTAGCAGTTGCCTAGAGATGTGGGGAGAGAGGTATTGGAAAGTGTGGAGATTCTCTGTGGGGAGATGGAAATGTTCTGGAATTAGATAGTGGTGAAGATTGCACAACATTGTGAATATGCTAGAGACCTGTGAATTATATACTTTAAAATGTTTAACATGGCGAATCTTAGATTATGTGATTTTCTAAAATAATAGTGGAAAAAATAAGATCTAACCTGATATCCAATATCCAAAATGCTGTACGGTAAGCTTTTAAAAATAACTTTTAACATGAGAAAACCTGATGTCAGATAAATTAAATAATCTGCTCGTGAAAAATACAAGGAAACAGAGAGCCGAGTCTAAGCTATTTTACTTCCTTCATACCACAATGCTTCATGAGATGAATCTTTTTTTTTAATTTAATTTAATTTTTTTTTCTTTTGCTTAAGTACAAATTAGTTAATATAGAGTGTAACAATGGTTTCAGGAGTAGAATTTAGTGATTCATCACTTGCATATGACACTCAGGGCTCATCCCAGCAAGTGCCCTCCTTAATGCCCATCACCCATCTAGCCCATCCTCCACCAACCTCCCCTCCAGCAACCCTCAGTTTGTTCTCTGTATTTAAAAGTCTCTTATGGTTTGCATCCTTCTTTATTTTGATCTTATTTTTCCTTCCCTTCCCCTATGTTCATCTGTTTTGTTTCTCAAATTCCACACATGAGTGAAATCATAGGATATCTGTCTTTATCTGGCTGACTTATTTCCCTTAGCATAATACATACTAGTTCTATCCACGTGGCAAATCACAAGATGAATCTTAAGCAGCTTCCTAGTGAGTGGGTCAGTCAATAATATATAACAAAGTAACTTTAAATATGTCCTTACTCTATTTTCCATCAATATTTTCATAATCCATATTTATTTGAAATTGCCAAAGTGTTCCTCCAGTTGGCTTCCATTGGGTTTTCTATTATCGTGTTTCAAGATCATCCAGGACAGGTCTCCTACGGATCCCTTTTGAAATTTCCAAAGTGCATCCTCAGGGCACTTTACAGTACGTATTTTTTTGTATGAAATAATGTTGCTTTTTGATTGACATGTATTATTTTATTTTAAGGGCTTAATGATTCTTAAGTAACTTCCTTTCACAGGGTTTATATAATTCATATTTCAAAAAATATTTTGGTTTTGTTTACAGTAATCAAACATGTTATGAGATTTCAAATATTGCATTTTAATTTTCAGAAATTTTTATAAATATGTAAATAGAAGTAACTTGTGTTATTTAAACTTAGGCCTACGTTTCTTTTTTTAATGTAGTAGATACATTTGCAACCAAACACACAGGTGTTTTTTGCTGAGAGCCTCTCACTTCCAGACTCAGAAGATTCACTTGACCTTGGAAATGTGTTCTTTCTTCTGTTTAGCTCTTTGTAGAATAGGATAACATTGAGTTCCCAGGAAGCGATGGTAATGTCAAAAATTACAGCCTCGTAAAAGCTTTAATTCTCACCATAAAAATAATATATAAAGTAGAGAACTATGAGGGTGTCTCGCATATTGCAATGTCAGGTTTAGGAGCACTACTATAAAATTTATAATACCTATCTATTTGATAGTGGGTAGGAGCTTGAGCAAGTGTTGCTTAAATATAGCTAGGTTATAAACAAGTGAATGCTTTGGGGAGAGAGAATTTGGGGCATGTTTTGTGGTACAAATGAATGTTAAAGACCTGATGTTTAAAGACCCTGTTTCTTTAAGATGACTCTGTAAAAAAATAACATTTATCATTAAACCATAATGAGTCAAAATTACAAAATATGGCATGGTGTATGGATATGTGGGGGAGTGCAGAGCCGTGATTAACCAAAGCTGCAAAACCAAAAGATAGAAAATGAACCTGCCGAAAACGCAGCTGGATTGGCAGATGCGGAAACAGGACTGAGCAAAAGAACATCTGTAACGTCAGATTAGGCACGCCAGATTAGGTAGAATTAGCTCTACTTGGCCAACAATATGCTCCAACTCCCCGGTTTCCTAGCTGGATCCCCATCCACTAGGATCCCTTTCCTACCATTCTGATTCTGGCTGCGAGAAACTTTGTCTTCAAATTCTGTCTGTGCGTTATTGGAACACAAGGCAGGTTTGGAAGGTGCAGGGCTGCAAATTGGCAGGTAGGACTGTTCTCGGTGGCTTCCTGTAGACCCCACTCCTCCACACAGGCAGAATAGCTGCTCCTTCATAGTCCATTCAGCAACAGCCCCTTTCTCTGTAGGGCTTTATCGACAGGTGTCGTTGGTGGTTTTTTTTGCTTTATTACGTTTTTGTAAACATTTTTGCTATTTTTAAATAATCTCTTTTGGACAGGATAGTTATAAAACCTACTGTTTTGTTTCAGCAGCGTTGTCCGCTGCTTGTGAGTTTCTCTTTTCACACCCACATCATTTTGCTTTCTGCAATTAAATGTTTCCCTGGGAGAAATTTTCTTTTTACTCTGCATATCTTTTATTCTGTCTACTATTTTGAAACTATTCCTCCCCAAATTATGTTCCCATTCTTGTATCCACACCCCAACGCCTCGTGTGACCTCAGCAGCCGCTCTTGTACCTCAGGGAACTGACCATAAACTCTATAATAGTCCAGAGATGGGTGTCACGGGAAAAGCAAGACTAAACAAAACAAAACAAGCAAACAAGCAAACCTCAAAGTCACTTTCCTTATTTGGGAAATTCATTTTATTATTGATTATTTATTTAATTTTATTTATAATTAATAAATAAATAAAATTATGGATTTATTGAGGGGGGAAAAAACCTATGACCCAGTCTGGTCCAAGAAACTTCTGGAAGTGTTCTGAATATTTTGGGAAGAGTTTTCTTCGTTCTTGTGAGAGGACCTCTCTGTCTCTCCTTGTGTCCACAAACAAGAGAGCATGTGTTTCTGGCTGCTTCTGTTGGCCATCCCTCAACAAGCATGGGGACTAGATTAAGACGAAGTCCATGATGTGGGTGCAGAGAAAAATGAGTCTCCATCCTCAATGCCTTCATTAAGCCACCGAACTGATAAAACCTGATCTTCTCTTTAGTGCTATATATCCTCATGTGAAAATTAATGAATTTCCATATTTTCAAAGCTGGTTTGAATCTGATTCTCTGTTACTTGTTCCAAGAACATATTATCTGACACACGCATGTTCATATTTATCTTATATTTTAATAAGTGTTGCATATTCTCTATTAAGTGGTTGCAACATCATAACTATTACTCTGATGATCAGAATTTTCATTTTAGAGAATGCAGTTGGCTCTTGTTCACCACGGCCAGTCTCTGGGCTTTTTCTGAGCACGTTTCTCCCTATTGACCGTACTGAGAAACTAGCTGCTTTCTCACCATGTTGTTTTCTTCCAGAGTGTGGTATCTTAGCGTTCACCAGCTCGAGCTTTGATGTGCTTCCACTGATGTAGTGTTTAATGTCAGAAACGGTTTTCCAGTATGTTTTATTGCTGGGTTTAATACAACACACTTAATGGACAGACGATCTCGATGAGTTACAGGCCTTGCCTTCCAGGAGCTTCCAGTCTGGGGAAAGATGGGGCTAAAGCTTCTGCATGGATTTAAGGCACTGTTGGTTGACATACCACTTACCCTTCCTCCAGAACGCCACAGAAACAGAAGACTGCAAAGTGAAAGCAAAATGAAAAAGAAAATCTTCGGGTAAAATAAGCCAAGTACATTGACTGTAAATTTCATGCTCTGCAACGAAACAAGCGCGAAATCATGGCTTTCCCAGTCTGTCAAAATCACAAAGTTAGAGGCTCTCCTGGCAGAGCTGCAGATTCACATGAATGCCATTTGCCTCATACAACTGGGCGCTGGAGAAGCCCTTCTCCCCACGCACCTGGGTGCAGGTTGCATATGCTGCTAGATTCTTGTTTTGCACAGGAAAGCAGTCAGGAAACACATGCCATGGCGAACACCTGCTCTCCAGCCATCTGAGTATTTTTGAGCACTGCAAAATTAGGCAGAGAGTAGGTGCAGATACAATTATTGCTACAGATTTGTAATTTTCGAAGGAAAATTGCAGCTTTCGTTGCTGCTGTCTAAATTTAGATGCACGAGCGCAGAATCAGCAAAGTAAGTTTGGGATGTATATATGTATAAATTAAGAGTCTGCGACAGAATCTAGGTTTGCCAGTCTTCTTTCTTTTTTTTTTATTTTTTTTAACATTTATTTATTTTTGAGACAGAGAGAGAGCATGAACAGGGGAGGGTCAGGGAAAGAGGGAGACACAGAATCTGAAACAGGCTCCAGGCTCTGAGCTGTCAGCACAGAGCCCGACGTGGGGCTCGAACCCACGGGCCACAAGATCATGACCTGAGCTGAAGTCGGACGCTCAACCCACTGAGTCACCCAGGCGCCCCATCTTCTCTCTTTTTTCTAAAAAAATAATATGAATATTTTAGAAGATGGAAATTAAAGAACAAGTTGTAAAGCTATACGAATTATGTTTTGTTGCCCTGATGTAGTTCAGTTAGCCATTTTATATCTGAGAAGTGAATGTAACACTCAGCAATGGAATACCAAAGTAATAACCTCTTCCTCTAAGTGGGATTATTCTTACATGATGTTGAGAACCCACTGAAAGCTATAGAAACTCTCCGCAGAAAAATAAATAGTCATGCCAAACCTTGCATAGAGTTTTAGGACATTATGGATGGCTCCTACCTATTTAATATTTGAGATGTTAGACAGCCTTCCCTCCCTCAAAACATCAAGTAAATAAAAGGAAAGATGTACATTGGGAAAAAAAAAAAGGTACATATAAATGTAACTATCTTATTGGCATCATCTGGCAAACAAAACATTCTTTTTTAATTTTTAATTTTTTTTAACATTTATTCACTTTTGAGAGACAGAGAGAGACAGAGCTCAAGGTGGGGGTAGGCCAGAGAGAGAGAGGGAGACACAGAATCCGAAACAGGCTCCAGGCTCTGAGCTGTCAGCACAGAGCCCATCGCGGGGCTCAAACCCATGAACCGTGAGATCATGAGCTGAGCCTAAGTCGGATGCTTAACCGACTGTGTCACCCAGGCGCCCCTCAAACAAAACATTCTTAAATAGCAGAAATTTTTCCTTATATCTAATTAAGCACTTAACTTGCGGTGTATTTGAGTTTTTATGTCATTATATGTATATACAGAAAAATTCAGCAAATATACACTTTTTCGTAAACTGTAAAGTTTTTAAGATGTTGTTTATGTATATGTAAATATATTTAGTTGCATTTATTTATTTAAAAAAAATTTTTTTTTAACGTTTATTTATTTTTGAGACAGAGAAAGACAGAGCATGAACAGGGGAGGGGCAGAGAGAGAGGGAGACACAGAATCCGAAAAAGGCTCCAGGCTCTGAGCTGTCAGCACAGAGCCTGACGCGGGGCTCGAACTCACGGACCGCGAGATCGTGACCTGAGCCGAAGTCGGCCGCTTAACCGACTGAGCCACCCAGGCGCCCCTATTTAGTTGCATTTAGAATCCAAATATAATGGTCTAATGGAAAACATGTCTCCTCCCCCACTTCCAGGAACCCCACATGTTGGCATTCCGGAATTGGCCAAGTGACTTTACATCATATCTCAGGATCTTTCTTCTGCTCAGTTGTCTTTGACAGGACACTCACATTCTCACAGATTCCTTTCTTTCTTTCTTTCTTTCTTTCTTTCTTTCTTTCTTTCTTTCTTTCTTTCTTTCTTTCTTTCTTTCTTCCTTCCTTCCTTCCTTCCTTCCTTCCTTCCTTCCTTCCTTCCTTTCTTTCTTTCTTTCTTTCTTTCTTTCTTTCTTTCTTTCTTTCTTTTTTCAAGTTTACTTATTTATTGTGAGAGAGCAAGCTCAAGCAGGGGAAGGGGAGAGAGGGAGAGAGGGAGAGATAGAATCCCAAGAAGGCTCTGATCCCGACACAGGACTCAATCCCACAAACCATGAAATCATGACATGGGCCAAAAATCAAGATTTGGGTGCTTAACTGACTGAGCCACCCAGGCGCCCCATCTCACGGGTTCCTTGTGGTCATGACATGGATGCAATCTTTGGTCTGCACTGAAGGCAGGAAGGAAAGTCTGAGAAAGACTGGCTTCTGTGGAAAGCAGACTTCCTGGCCAGAACCACGTCATTATGATGAACCCAAAGCCAGGAAACATATCCTTGGAAGTAAGTAGGTATACCGCTGTTCCTCCAAGATGGTGACGCTGCTAGGAGAGATGGCCGTTAAGGACGGATATCCAAGGCGGTTTCTGTAATCATTGCCAATATTTTCATTCTTCTTTTTATTCGGTCACTTTTTGAGTGACTTCTTTGGAATATATGCTCCCTAGATGAATTACAGCGCTTTCTGAACTTAAAATCTTAACAAATGGGGAGGTTTCCTTATTGACGATAACAAGAGAATAATTTAGGTATACAAGTTATGAAGGATTTGTGAAGAAAATATACTTAATTTCAAGTGTAAGTGGGAGAGTTAACTAGAGGATATTCACCCAGGTAGTTTTCAGTCACAAAGAATGAGGAGAGCAGTTTTCCTGGAGGGCATCATGTTACCTATATTTATGGTGCACTTACTTTTTGCCAGACACTGGGACATTTAGCCCTCGCCATGACTTTACCAGGTAAGAACTACAATTATCCTCACTTTAAGATAGGAAAAACACAAAAACAGCCATTTAGAGAAGTTGAGTAATTTTCTCAAGAATGCTCTGATATTTAAAAAAAAAATTTTTATATTTATTCATTTTTGAAAGACAGAGACAGGGCACAAACGGGGGTGGGGAGGCGGAGGGGTGGGGGGACACAGAATCTGAAGCAGGCTCCAGGCTCTGAGCTGTCAGCACAGTTCCGACGCGGGGCTGGAACTCATGAACCATGAGATCATGACCTGCGCTGAAGTCGGATGCTCAACCGACTGAGCCACCCAGGCACCCCAAGAATGCTGATATTGATAATGCTTTGCTAAGAGTTAAACACAGTTTTCTCCAATTGCCAAAACCCACACTTTTTACCATAATGTAGCACTAATTTATCTATAAGCAGAAATGTGGAAACACGAAAGTGCTTTTGAGGGGTGGGGCATTACAAAGAGTTCAGTGTCGGTAGAAAATAAGTGGACTCATGAGGTCTCGGGAGAAATGGTCAGAGAGGCAGAATAAGCTGGCACACTTAATAATTTAATTCCAGAGACTCCACTGGAGGGTTCATGCAGGGGAATGTCACACAGCAGTGCTTCTCAAGCCTTAATGTACATGCAAGTCATTGGAGATTCTTACTAAAATGCTGATGCTGATTCAGGGGTTCTAGGCTGAGGCCCGTGACCTCATTTCTTTCTAGGAAGTCCTCCCTCCCAGAGAAACTCCACTGCTGTTAAGGCTGCTGACCTTGAGAAGGAAGGTCACTGATCACTCTGGAAGTACGGCAGAGAGGAGTCTGAGGGACATAGGGTGGGAAGCTCGACATATTCGTTAAAGAACAAGCCAGCTCCGAGTTCGGACCAGCAGTTAATAAGCGTGTGGGTGAGTCGCTTTGTCTGTGGGATAAGCATAAGGCAGGATCGCGTGCAGAGTCGTCCACGTGTATAAATACGAGCTGTGTGAAACAAAGAGGAAAGAGGCTTTGACTGCATAGAGGAAATTGAGGCCAACAGGAAGTATACGAATTGCACTTTCTTTGCCAGCAATGGTATGGAACATACCGACGTCAAAGATTTGAAGAAATCAAATAGAGTCAATTCCCCGTTCTCCTGCAGTCTCTCGCTCCTTTGGAAGGTGATAAGGATTGTGTATGCCCATTCAAAACAAACCCTTTTGATTTATGAGCACTTTTCTTGAATCCACGGTAAAGTAACACATTTTTACCAGTGCTGTTCAGAGTAGACCATTGCAGAAGTTCTAAAGAAAATATACACATAAGTTTCAGCCAGGAGATGATAAATATCAGCGTTAACGTGCATGGGCTGAGCAGATTTCTGCTAGGACAAGTATAACAACATTAATTGTAAAGTAGCTTTTTGAAGTGCATAATTGGATAATGGCAGAATAAATGGAAATACTTAGACAAATCCAGTGGCATAATCATTTTTATTTTATGGGATGTAACGCAGGTAAAACAAAACAGAAACACAAGAACACAAACTGTCTCTTGGCCAACAGGGGCTAATGTGCTTTTTTTGCTAATGCCAAATTTTTAGAGTTTAATGAAAACAAAAAGAATATAAATGTTCAATAGTGTCTTGAGCTTCAATGTACTCATAACTTCTCTTAATTAAAACAGAACCCGGCTAAAAGCAGAATCTGCCTATTCAACAGCATTCATTCACCCATTCATTCAGGAAATATTTATTCAGTGTCTGCTCTTATCAGCTGCTGTAAAGGGATCTGTGACTTCAGTGTAAAAGTGAGACCGAACGAAGCCCCTGCTTTCATGATGCTTTTATTAGAATGTGGGGGGATAGGAAAGAAACAAAATTAAAATAAATAGAAGGATAATTTCAGGTAATACTAAAGAAATAAAGTAGGAACATTTAAGAAAAAAAACTGAGGCAAGAATCTAACTTAAATGTGGCAATAATTAAAACATTCTTTAAAGAACTGCCAATTCAGGTGAGATCTTAATGCTTAAAAAGCCGCTGTTGGAAGATCTCGGGAAAACTATGTGTCGTACAGAAGAAATAGTGCCTGGGCTTTGAGGTTTCCGTAACGTTGGTCTGACCAAGAAGGGGTAAGAACAGCAGAGGAATGCTCACACTGAACAGGTAGGAGGGGCCCCAGGAGGCAGAAAAGAAGATCCAGGAATTAAGTCCCCAGTGCAGTGGACGGTAAGCCAATGAGTTCACACTCCATTTTCATGTGAATGCGAAGGAAGTGACAGGTTCACGGAAGCAAGAAAAGTGATCTGAATTTTATTTATTTTATTTTATTTTATTTTATTTTATTTTATTTTATTTTCATTTTTGTAATCTTTATTTTTGAGAGGCAGAGACACAGAATGCAAGCAGAGGAGGGAGCAGAGAGAGAGAGAGGGAGACACAGAAGCCGCAGGAGGCTCCAGGCTCAGAGCTATCAGCACAGAGCCTGACACAGGACTTGAACCCAGGAACCGTGAGATCATGACCTGAGCCAGTGTTAGATGCTTAAGCGACTGAGCCACCCAGGTGCCCCTATCTGAATTTTATTTTTTAAAGAAGCACCCTGGCTGTTGGATGGAGAAAGGTTTGGAAGAGGATCAGCAGCAACAGAAAAATAGAATTTCAAATAGTTCAAGGTAAACAGGAATTCTGACATGATCAAAAAGATGCTTGAATGCCTGGTAGATCTCGAAGGGCGATGTCAGTTGGGCAGCTGTCATTTAGGGATGGCGTGTTGAGATAGATGTCTGAGAAACAAATGTCATGTAAATGGTTATTAGACACATTGAGGCCAAAGAGAGAACAAGAAGTCCATGAAGGAGACTGAACAGTGTGGGCAGTAGAGTGGAGAAGATCCTTCCAGAATGTAGCATCATAGAATGAAAGAAGTAGTTGTTTCAATTAAGTGGAAAGAGGGAACTGCAGTTTTCTTTTTTCTTTTTTAAACATTTACTTATCTATTTTGAGAGAAAGAGAGAGAGAGAGAGAGAGAGAGAGAGAGAGAGAGAATCCCCAGCAGGCTCTGTGCTGTTAGCATAGACCCCAACACAGGGCTCGATCTCAGGAATGGTGAGATAATGACCTGAGCCAAAATCAAGAGTTGGTTGCTTAATCAGCTCAGCCACCCACGTGTCCCAGAACTGTACAGATTACTGCTGAGAGTTCAGTTATGAGAAGACAGATGAGTGGTCCCTGACTTTCAAACCTGGAACAACTAAGAACCCACATTATGGTTCAATAGAACCATAGGAATGGAGTCCAAAGCAAGTGAGTTGCAGGGAGAATGTGGATTGCATAAATTAAAACATACTTTGACAGGAAAGTTGCACTGTGAAAGAAAAGAGAAAAACAAGGTAGTGCCTGGAGCAGGGTGTACAACCTGAAGGGTGGGGTTTGATCCCCAGATAGGGACAAATCAATTTTTCCTAAAATATTTTATTTAACCCTTGCATGATACTCAATGGAACAAAATATTTCAGAGTCTTAGAGATTTCGCTTCTTCCACAAATATCATTATTTCCATCTATCAACAAATTTAGCAATATAAATCAGATCTATGGGTAAGAAATTTCTTGAAAATAGTAACTTACAGACAATATTTGTCATAGACTCTAAGTCTAAAGTTCTTTCTTGTCTAGCAAGAAAGAGGGACGCAGGATTAAAATGAGAGATGGTAATGTCTGGGAGAAGACAAGAGCCCTGAATAAGGGTCCTTTCCCTGTATTTATTAGGATCAGGAGGCTTACAAACATGGTGATGGACGTGCAAAAAAAGAATGAATCTGTGAACATTAACTCATGGACGTGAGGAAAAAGGGGTCTTGAAAGTATTTGGGGTTAGGGGTTTGGGTTAATACAAAACAAAATCCTGGTGCCGGGCAGCTGGGCGGAAGGTGGTTTACAGTGAACATGAGGCAGCACCTCTGTTATCTTAGCTAGCCTAGGGGATGCGACAGGTAGGACATGTGACCTAAGGGTTAACAACGCACCTTTCTTTTGTTAATCATCTCCTCTCTGGGCAGCTTTGCTCTGCAGGGCAGCACAACCATCTATAGCCCTATTTACCTGTTTACCTAACTTGGTCCTTCCCTCATGTGAAAGCAGCTTTCTCCTATAGTACTAAATTGGGGGGTCACTTTTTCCATGAATACCTAATCTTACTTACCCCATATATCTTTGTATTGGGGGCCTTTGACCCCTCTGTCTTCTGGGTCCTTTGCCCCTCCCTCTCTATTCTGGGGGCCCTGGCCCCTCCTTGCTTTATTATGGGGTCTTATCTTGTTTACCCAAGCTTGGGTGAGACTTTGCAAGTTTTTACGCCTTGTGAATTTCTAAGCTTATTCCCCACAAATATTTAATGTGACTCCTTTTTTTGGAGAAGCTAAAAACAAGACACACAATATGTATGAATTTTAACACATTTGTAAATATCTGTTTTAAAAACGTTGCCATATTTAATTTTTTCCAAAGAACCTTGTGTTTCAATTTTCCTTTATTGTAGACAAAATGTTCATTTATTAATTGTTAATATTTTAAACGACATTCCTGAAACTATCATTTGCTTAAATGAACAATCTCCTCACTCCCTGGTTCCCAGGAACCTAGAAAGCCAATTCTGGATAGATCATACCTCAAGCTTTGGGGATGGAAAGATATTTTTATGTTCTAAAAATCTTTCAGGGGCAGCTGAGTGGCTCAGGCAGTTGAGCATCCGACTCTTGATTTTGGCTCAGGTCATGATCTCACGGTTCGTGGGATTGAGCCCCAAGTCAGACTTTCTGCTGACAGCATGGAACCTTCATGGGATTCTCTCTCCTTCTCTCTGCCCCTCCCCTGCTCGTCTCTCTCTCTCTTTCTCTCTCAAAATAAATAAATAAATATTAAAATATAAAATAAAACTCCTTCAAAAGGAAATCCTAATTCTTATAAATACCTGTTTGAACAGAGCTAAATGCTTATTAATGTATTTTCTTTAGTTCCTCAGTGCCTCCAACATTGTCAAATAATACAATTATTTTTAAAGTGATGTGGTATAACAGGGTGGTCTTCTTTAAGTTTATCTAGTTTATACATATCTAAAATAATTTATTTTTCATAATCATGCCTGCTCAAAGTGTCACCTAGACCTGCAGGGTCTTATCTGTTAGAAGTCACTTTTGATCGACAAGTTTATGTTGTTTAACACATACCTTAGGAAAATTATGTGTTGGACCAGATAACAGCATTCTCACTGTTCTGTCCTGGAGTTTATCTAGTATTTTCATGTTTATGCTAAGCACCTCTATCTACCTACTAAGCATAGTTCCTCCAGGGCTATTTATATTTGAACACAAACAACGCTGAAAGACTGATGCTCTAACTAGCACACTTAAGCCTTAGCCAGGAAACAAGGGAGTTACTGGGATAGGACATCAGAGGTATCTCTGATCTTGAAACATAGCTATTTGTCTACCGAGCGTGAGTTCTAGAAGGAGTTTCTTCATGGGAAAGAATAAACGACATTTTACGGACGTATCATGTGTTCTCCTGATGTCATTATGCACACCAAAATGACCAAACTGTTATAGTGTAATTTATAGGAAGTTTGATGACTCTTGATGCCTGTATCAGGCACCCTAAAACGTGCCATTTACTGTAAAGAGTATAGGAGGATATTGGTCTTATGAGCCTTTAAAAAATGTTGTTTTTTTAAGGTAATTGTCAGTAGAGCAGATTGTTGATAGCCTTTCAACTGCGAGAGACTGGCAAAACAGAGCTCTCATTTCTTCGAAGGTTAGTTTTTCATGATGCCGTCTGCCAAAGGGTCAGTTAAAAATTTAAATACAGTACCCAGATTACTCATGTTTTGCCAGCAGCCTACTTGTTATTGTACCCATATTTGAGATGTTTCACTAGCTTCCAATTATCCAATTTGAAAGAACTGCATTCTGCTTTCAATTTTTAATGCCCAGCTCCTGTGGATTTCAGCATGATATCTGTGGGTAGCAAAGTGTCAGAATATACTGACTTTAAGAGGGCACTTACAGCTTTACAAGGCAGTAAATGATATAAAGTTTCAGTATGTGGATATTTCACTGCATGTTACATTATTAAAGGTATACCAGCTTGGTGTTCCATCTCAGAGCTCTAGGGCGATAAGAGAACAGTTGTTTGTGTTTTTGCTTTTTTTCTCTTGTGACACAATTAAAACTTCTAACCCTTGAGAAAAGTAAACTTTAATGTTTCATTTTATGATTAAGAATGGGTATTCTTTAAAAAAATTACTTATTTATGAGAGATAAAGCACGAGTGGAGGAGGGGTAGAGAGAGAGGGAGAGAGAATCCCAAGCAGGCCTCACCATGCCAACTTGGAACCTGATGCGGGGCATGAACCCATGAACCGTAAGACCATGACTCGAGCCAAAGTCGAACACTTAATAGACTGAGCCACCTAGGCACCTGAAGAATGGATTTTCTAAGCCAGATTTGAATGGCAGGTGAACTAAATGCTCTCTTATATTCTGAAAACTAATCCAGTGAAAATCAAAAAAGTAACTGTGAAGGCTCTGCCATAATTGAAGATGCGATTCTATGCTTTTGGTTTGTTAATACCTCTAGAATACATGAAAATATATAAACAAAGGCATATAATAATATTTACTATATACATTTTTCATACATTTTGATCATAATGTCTGGTTTGTAAATTTGTAATAAGTTTGTTTCTGGCATTATTATGATAAACTCATTAACTAACATATTATTAATTCAATAAACAGATATCCTGTGGATATTTTTTGCCAGGCACATATTAGCAGTCATGGGAAATGCCAAACTATATGGACAGCATCTCTTCTCAGGAAATGGAAGAAAAAACAGACGTATAAGAACTATAATAAAAGTAATGAAATGCTATATAAGATAAAGACAAATAAAATTTCAGGAGAGGGGCACCTGGGTGGCTTAGTTGGTTAAACGACGGACTCTTGATTTCAGCTCAGGTCATGACCTCACAGTTCCTGGGATCAAGCCCCGTGTCCAATTCTGTGCTAATAGCACAGAGCCTGCTTGGGATTCTCTCTCTCCCTTTCTTTCTGCCTCTTCCCCGCTCACACACACTCTTTCTCTCTTTCTCTCTGTCTCTTTCAAAATAAATAAATAAACTTTGAAAAAATTTCAGGAGAAGAAGTTCCTTCTTGTTGATGTTGTGGAGGAAACATTTTTCTCTACTGTTTAAGATTCTCCTGGCTGGTCTAAAAATTCACCTGACATGGGACAAATTACCAGGAGAAAGTCAAATTTTAATTCTGTATGCACAAAAAACATGATTCTTCAGATAGTCAGTCAAAATGAGATATATATGTCGTTATGGATGAAGAAGAAAGGGGTAAAGTTATGGGCCTTCAAAAGGGAGGAAGGATATTCACAAGAAGAACGGGGAGAGTCCATGTTTGATGCGCAAACATTTGCTGGGTCATCTAGAAACAATGAGACACAAAGAGCCCTTTGATGAAACAGGCCTTGCTATACTTCCTGTCTAGTACACTTCTCTGTCTACCATACTTAGCTTATATTGTACTACAGTTATCTACGGTGATAGTTCCCTTTTTGGATCATGTCCTATTTAAATTCCTTTAGGCAGTTAGGGTGAATGTCAAAGGTTCTTCCCAAGCCTTCTAGCTCTCAAAAGCAATCAGCCCAAAATAGTCCACATGCCCTGGAGTGGTACCCTGGAGAGACATACCCTGGGGTGGCAAAGCCTGCTCCACCACAGTAAGGTATTTGAAGACGATGTCATGAGAGCAAAAGCATAAAATGGGAGCGTTTAGTCTACAGAATAAAGGGTAATCCATATGTAGCATTTTATTCTGTGTGTGAAAGGAAGTAGCAAGAGATAAGCCTGAAAGGATTGGATGGAAAGGGATTCTGAAGGACTATTTTGTGAGACTAATGATAGAAACAACACTCTATAGGCAGCAGGAATCCATTAACTGGTCTTAAGCAGGATAGTTTTCTCCGTGTTTAGGAATATTAATCCCCACTGGGGATAAAATGAATTTAAAGAGGATTATAAGAGCAAGGAGGTAAAGATCTGATACAAATAGTTGCATATGGCTTTATTTGGATTCATGATGGTGTGAAAGTGATTAGAATGAAGAACAGTAACGACTTGAGACAGAACACACCCAAAATCCGTGCAGAACTTGAAATCCAAATGCCAGTGTACAATAAGGAAGAAAAAGTAATTATCCCAAATCATTGAAGAGGATGACAGAGTCAACAGGATGGGAAATTCAACAGAAGCAAAAGCAGATATAGAGAAATAATCAAAAATGATGTGGCATGTTATCATTAGGATCTTGGTATTAATCTAAATAGTGGTGAATAACAGGCAATGTGAAAACCTAGCCTGGATTTTTGGGAAAGGTTTTGAGTTAGGATATATTAGATAATACGAAGAAGGTGAAGGCACACGAATGGATGAAACTAATAAAAGAAAGTGTACAGAAATGTAAAAGTAAATGAATACATGCAGGATATTCTCACTACCTTCCTAGTGCCCGCCCTCATATAAAAGATAACTATGGCAGACTCTCCAGGTGGCCTATGATCCACACTTCTCATCCTGTGGGATCTCCTTCTCTTGAGTAGGTGGGAATTTATATATATAACTCAGATTCAAAAAAGAATCTTTCTCTTTTTGGTGAAATAATGCCTTTTTGTAGCTGTGGAAATAAATATAGCGTATGCTGTGGATTAGTGATATCTACATGGAGAAATTAAAATCTGTAGTAGTTTGTCAGGAGAGCTCTTGTTTTTACCCACCCATTTCAACATGTTTTTAAATTGAGTTAGAAAAACAAAAGGAATATAGATAAACCTGTGTTTAGACTTGGATCTAATTGAGAGACTTTTCTCTCTCTGAGCCTCAGCGGCTAGCAGTTACTAGCCCTGCAAATCTCCACATAACTTTTTCTTCTTCCCCACTTATAATGCTTAAATTCAGGCTTATATTTATTATTTGAGGAATTTCACTTAACAGTTTCAATTAATGGTTTGAGGTTTCAAATTAACGTCCTTGTCTCCAATCTTGTCCCTTGCATTTTGATCTCTTCACTATTTGCAAAATTCTCTTCCTAAAATGCTGATCAGAAACAACTTCCACAAGTCAAAGATTTTCTCTCGTTTTTGTCATTTCTGATTTCCTAGCACTTGGCATGATGAGTTATCCTCAACATATTGGGCTCAATACATATGAATAAAATGCTATTGAATGAATCATGTTGTTTCTTTTGCTTAAACATTTTAAATGATTCCCAAATAAATAATCTCTAAACCTTGCCCCTAGTAGAGAAGTCTCTTTATGATCCGGCCGCTACCTCTCAGCATTCTATCTGATCTTCGTGTCACTCACTTTGTCCCTCCACCTGCGGTCAAGCCACAGAACACACGGAAGACATGGAAGCATTTGTAATTTCACCCTCACATCATCAAGTTCACAATTCCTCTGTTTTGTGCCGAAAATTCTATACTTGCTTCTATATTGACTGCCTAGAACCATCATGCCAACCCATCTTTCAACATGAGGGGTTACATTTTTTTCTAAACCCTCAGCTGGCCCACCCTCATAGAGTGAAATTGAGCTCCAGCTTCTATGACACCACAGTCCACATCCTCTAAGATGTGCATTCATCTGTGAGGGTCCTAGCAACATTTTACTGCATTTGCTTATGTGCATACCTCTTTACTTTTCATGTTAAAGCACCTTGTTTGCAGAAACTATGTTTTGTTAATGTGCCCACCTCCGGTGTCTAACATGGTGCTTGGCACAGATGAAGCTGAGCACTTGTGAGATGCTTCATGAAAATTCCACAACTGCTGTACAGATGGCTGGGGCTTTGCTGCTTCCCACCTGTGACCCTGGGGACATTCCCTAACCACGTTGTGACTCACCCTGCCAACTCTGTTATGAAGATATTAATAGCGCTTCATTCAAAGATTTCTTGGGAAGATTAAAAGAGACATTGTTTGGTGCCGGAGGTGGAGCAAGAACCCATGCTATGATACATGCTAGTTTTTCTAGAAAATCCCTCGTTTGGTCTGAGAGTCCGTTTTCTTATTTGTAAATTAGGGGTAACAATCCCTACCTCAGAGAATGTTGGTGAAGATAAAATGAGGAAGTTATTTTGAAATGATCATTTAAACATGTTATTTTGTGAGTATTCTATTTTGAAACAAAGTGAAATTTGTAAGCAAAAATGTCAGTATTATCACAATAATTGGACTAGCATCACAAGGAAGACAAGATCTTGAAGTGGAGTGTGTCCGGGAAGAATGGCTTATGAGAGAGAAAAACAACCGACGACAGGGAGAGGAGCCTGTGACAAACTCAGAAGTGCAGATGCGGACCCTTGACCTGAGTAGGGAACACACTTGTAGTCCTACATGGGGGCTCCCTGAATATCGAAATGATTAAGCAGAAGACATACTGAATGCAGTTTATGACAGTTTCAGACTACAGAATAGAAATTGTAGGAAGGCCCATTTGAGCTCAGCGTAAGGAAGCATTTTCTAAAAATTAGATTTGTCCACAAAAGGAATCTGTTTCTTCATATGGAAGTGACAGTTTAAAAGCACATTTTGAGCGGTGCCTGGGTGGTTCAGTCGGTTGAGCGTCCGACTTCGGCCCATGTCATGATCTCATGGTTTGTGGGTTCGAGCCCCACGTCGGGCTCTGTGCTGACAGCTCGGAGTCTGGAGCCTGCTTCTGATTCTGTGTCTCCCTCTCTCTCTCTGCCCCTTCCCTACTCACACTCTGTCTCTCAAAAATAAATAAACATTGAAAAAAAAATTTTTAAATACAAATAAAAGGACATGCTGAATGCAGAAGTCTTTGGGAGGCCAGAATGTTATTCTATGAAACAAATTCTAGTTGGCAAAAGGAACTCTAGCATTCCTTTCAATTTTTATATTTTATTATATCATTTTGCTCTTTTGATGGCACATTGCTTTTCATTATAATCTAAATAAATAAATAAACCAATTGTTTCCATTTCCTTACCAACATACAGTAATTGGAGATAGATATTTACAATGTCTACCTCACCTACCACTGTATACGTGATAACCAGCAGGACTAATTTTATTAGAGAAAAAAACGAGGCCATCCCAATTTTAGAACATCTAGCTTTGAAGTTCCTTTAAGCATGAGTTGATTTTTCTGCTGCTCTTTCAGAAGCAATGCCCATCAAAAGGAGCCTGCCTTTTTTTAAGCTTTTAAATGAGTTTTGTAATTATTATTTTCATGAATGATTAATCTCTAGCATAAGAAAATTAAGAAGATGCAAATAAGCCTACGGAATTAACGAAAACAAAATGTTGCTTGGTGAAGCAGCAGATGCTGACTATTTCACAGTACCCCTGATCCCGCTTGTGGGGTTGTGCCCGGTCTGTGATGACAGCGGAAGCACATATTTTTCAAGCCCCAGTGAGACATTTGATCAATGTTCAAGTGGCAGATGAGCCTCATTATTACGGTGTCCGGCAGGTGTAGGCATTCAGAAGGGGGCTGTCATTAAAGTATTTTGTATGTATCTGCTAATTATAGTTCTCAGTGCCAAACAGCAGCACTGACGTCCCTGTCACATTTGTCATCCATGCAGCAGGTAGCAGGGGTACAATGAAAAATAAAATACTGTCTTCACGGTCGTGTGGAGTTCTGCCGGAATTCTGGAAAAGGTGTGATAAGAAAAATCCATCCTTTTCTTCCAAAATGTCATTAGGGAAAAGCAAGGTGAGTCAGACAGGAAGGTCCTATTGAAAGCAATCTCTACGTGTGTGTGTGTGTGTGTGTGTGTGTGTGTGTGTGTGAGTAACTTTTATCAGTGCTTTTCTTTTATTGGTTCTTGATATTATATATGTATATGCTTTATTCATTGCTTAAATTAGTTGTAAAAGTTTTACTTGTATTACATTATATAGTTTACAAAACATGTGCATGTGCTATTTTATTTCATACTTAAAAAGGGCAGTACTCTTAATTCCATGAATTTGAAACTGAGATCGTTTAAATGATGTGTCCAGAGACAGAGCCACAAAGGGTAGATCCAGAATGCCTCTCGCAACTTGTATTTCCGAAGTTCCAGCCACTCTGCCTACACACATTGCATCTTTTCTGGGCTTGTTACCCAAACTTGAAATTGAAATACATGAATAGAAAACATTAAAGAAGAAATAGAGCAATATAAAGCTTTGTGAGATGTAATTGGATTTGCCCTGTGCACATCATCAATAGTCAATTTGTTTTATTAGTTCTGAAATGTGCTCTGCAATCAGTTTTATGAACCACTCTATTGGCTTTTAGATACAACAACAGAGTCAAATGTCCAAACAGCTATCAGGAACATAACTTCAAATTTTAGATCATTTCCCCTTCAACACTTTCTTCTGACCTGCCTTGGCTAGTTACATTATGGAATTAAAGAGAAATGAAAAGGGGCCTTTTGAAAAATTCTTAAACTAGAGAATAGCTAGATAGCAATACCTCTTAAATGTTTGACTTTGAAAGAATTACTTACGTTGCAAAATAAGCTTCTGATCAAAATATTTACAAAATCACTGTTTAAAAAAATCAACGGGGTTTTAAGCAACATCGTTTCACATAGGAAATAATGATTGTGATATCTTCAAGTTTTAGATATTTTTGTAAACTTAATTGTAGAAATTAAGAAATACATATTTTACCTATAATATTAGACTCTAAAGTAGACCATAATTCTTTTTTTTTAAATTTTTTTTTTCAACATTTTTTATTTATTTTTGGGACAGAGAGAGACAGAGCATGAACGGGGGAGGGGCAGAGAGAGAGGGAGACACAGAATCGGAAACAGGCTCCAGGCTCCGAGCCATCGGCCCAGAGCCTGACGCGGGGCTCGAACTCACGGACCGCGAGATCGTGACCTGGCTGAAGTCGGACGCTTAACCGACTGCGCCACCCAGGCGCCCCAAGTAGACCATAATTCTATACCCCTAAGCACCTACTGTATTTGCTCTTTCTGTATTCAGCTTGCTTAAAGTTACAACTTTTTAAATTCAAACAAGGAATAAACTGAGCATTTGGTAATTATTGTGTCTTTCATATTTTTATTACTTTATTCTTTTAATCCGTATTTTTAAAGGGCAATGGGCTTGGGAGATTAGCCCATTATCTTCCAAGGAAAACAAATGTTAACTCTTTCTTTCACTCTTGTCTCTTTCCAATTCAGTATAAATTCCAGTGACATAGCCCAACATATAAGGCTCTTTACTGTCTGACCTACTCCTATTGCTTCAAATACAACTCCTTCCATCTACCCTGATGTAGATTTGGTCTTCCATGTTAGAATAGTTATCTGGGGGCACCTGGCTGGCTTGGTGGGAAAAGCATGTGACCCTTGATCTCCGGCTCTTGAGTTCAAGCCCCACGTTGGATGTAGACATTACTCAAATCAATAAACACTTTATTTAATAAAAGAAGATAGTTATTCAAATGCTCCATGCACTTTTAACATTTTACATCTTTGCAGATGTTATTGGTTTTTCTGCCAGCCCTTTTCCATTTCTCATTCCAACTAGTAAACTATTCCTTACTGGTTTGTCTGTAATTCCCATACTCTTTTTTTCCTGTAGTATCAGAATTATAGAATTTTTAGGTGGTACATTTCTGCCTACAAAATACTACATTTCCCATGTCCCATGAGGTTAAACATAGTTCTGTGGTTAGATTCTGGGCAACAATACGTCTGATATTATGCAGCATCCTTCAGAAACTTTCCTTAAGTAGCAGTTGGCAAGCATCCTCTGCCCCTCTATATCATCAATACATTCTTACTGCTTTCTGGAATGGGGGAACTGAGGGTCAGACCAGGATCAGACATCAGAGTGTTAAAAGAGAGGGGCCAAGGTCATCAGGATTTCGTGGTGCAGAACACAGAGCAGCCTTGAATCACCTACTTCCCAAATCAATTTAATAGAGAGAAAAATGTCCTTCTATCTTGTTTGAATTACTACAATATTTAGGTCACTTGCTGCAGAACCTAATTCTAACCATATATCGTTTTTCAAGATCAATCTCAATTTTAACACTATGAGAACTAATAATATTAGATTGAGCCACATACAAATGTAATTTCTGTAGGTCAAAAGCATCAAAGATCTACAATTTCATGTGGTCCAAATTAATACTGCTAATAACAGTATTTTTTACTCTATCTTGTATAATCCTGTAACACTTATTTCACTCAATTATATCATATCATATTTAGTATTGTAATTATTTCTTTACATTCCTATCCCTGAAACAATCATAAGTGCTTTAAGAGAAAACACAAGACGTAGTCTCAAATTCTCAAACTAGAGCATAATTCCTAAACTTTAGTAGACATAATCACTTTTTAATGGAAGGAATGATCAATCAAATACAGTATTTCTATGTTGCACTTACATATTTTTTTAAATGCAAGCCTTTTGATTTAAATTTATGTATATTTTCATAGCATAAAAATTTCCAAATATGTCATTAAATGATTATTTTCTTACTCAATAGTGGCTTTTATTTGGGGAAAAGTGAGTGGAGTTTTTTTGTGGTTCATTGTGCCAAGTATTTAAAGGCTTTTAAGTAAAATCTGTGTGAATCGACTCCTTCTTTACCAGTGGATCAAGAATCTTTGTTTTTGTAAACCTCCAGTTTTTGGCAAGTTAACTTATTTGCCAATAAAGTCTAAAGTAAGGGAAATAAGTAATCCAGACTTTCCATATGAAAGAAGCTAATCCATCGCACATAATTGATACTATCTAAGGTGAAGCCAGTTGAAAAAGGCTGTCTTTGACTATTGAGTAACAGCTAAATATAATTATTAAATTATAATTATTTTCATAGATATTGGTGAGACTTTAATTTTTATATGAATTATGGTTTGCTTCTCTGTGAAGAAGGATATTCCATGTTCCACCTTTTACTTGCATCTGGTCAGACCAAATGAGACTTACAAAGGTATATCTACAGTTTTATAAATGTTGAAACAATAATTTAATGGTGCCAGCCGTAACATATTAAGCTGCAGAGAAATACAGACATAAATTTGCCGATGAACACAGCGCCATTTTGTGACGCCCAGGGTGTAATTCAACATTAAGCAGCAAATGGCGGTTGGCTTTTGGATGTCTCCTTTTCAAGTAGTGTGTTATATTTTCAAGAAGAGATATGTGGGCCTTCTCTACTGACCCTTTCCACTGTACATCAAGTAACTGCTTTAGTTTATATAAAAATAGATACACGTATTGATTTGGATCTTCTGAGGGGTTGTTTTTAATAACCATCCTCTCTGTTCTGTGTAACTCCTTGGCTCTTTTGGCTGATTGGCAGCATGTGGGAATACTCCAGCATTAAACAGAACCTTTAGCTGATAAGAAAGTCTTCCACTCAACCAACTGTCATCAAATCCACCAGGACAAAGACAGAGACAGAGACAGAGAGGGAAATCTTTTCCTGCAGGCTAAGTGTTGCTTACTGTGTTTGAAATTGCTTTCATAGTCATTATTCTTGGCCTTTCTCAAAATTATAGGTAGTGCCTATTCATCCTTTCTTTTTTTGTTTTTGTTTTTTTTATTTTTTTTAATGTTTATTTATTTTTGACAGAGAGAGAGACAGAGCATGAGCGGGGATGGGCAGAGAGAGGGAGACACGGAATCCGAAACAGGCTCCAGGCTCTGAGCTGTCGGCACAGAGCCCGACAAGGGGCTCGAACTCACGGACCGTGAGATCGTGACCTGAGCTGAAGTCGGAGGCTCAACCAACTGAGCCACCCAGGCGCCCCACTTCATCCTTTCTCATGCAATACACATAGCTCTAATCTGTTCGATAAAATTCACAAAATAGCACTTTTTAGAAGTTTCAAAAAAACCTTTGAAAACTTGTTAAAAATGTATTGCTTGCACAAATTTAGCATAAGTTTAGGCCCTGAAAAAAATCAGAGGACACTGGTCTAAATAACAATTAATATGTTAAATTCCTGTTTTTCAACTCATTTCATTTGGTTCCATAGGAGCTCTTTACCTGTGTAAGATCTGAAGCTATTTTCTTCATATGCTTTGGTTCTTTTACATGTGTCTCCAAAGTTCACAACTAGTAATTCTTTATTTGTCAACTAGTTGTTAAATTACAGTCTTTTGTTTGTTAGTTTGTCTATTTTAGCCAAACTCTAGTTGTCTGAGGCACTGGTACAAGAGCCAACCAGAAGAATTTGATTCAGCAACAATGACAGGATGCCTTTGCCGACAATTTGAGAACAGAATACTGGGTTTTGTTCACTGGTTGCTATGAAAAACAGACATACAAACACATAACAAAACAAAATAAAACAAAACCTTTCCCAAATACTCTAGGTTAAAAAAAATAAAACAAACATTTTTGCTATGTTTTTATTTTTCCTAATTTTATTTCATTGTGGTCAGAAAGTATTATTTGTAGTGTTTCTTTTTGAAAAGTATTAGTTTTCTTTGTGGTCTAATTTACGATAATTTTTGTAAATGTTTCTGATGTGGGAAATAAAGGCAAAAGAAAAACTTAAATTGCCTTACTACTTAGAGCCCACTGACAAGACCTTGAGACAGGCAGAGTGACCGTTCTCTGGAACTCAAATGCCTCAATGTGAACACTTTGTGAAGGGCAAAAGGCAATCTTAGCTTGACAAGAATCTGACCTCCAGGATCCTCTAGGTCATTTAACATATAAAAATCTTTTGCAGATGCCTGGGTGGCTCAGTCAGTTAAGTGGCCAACTCTTGGTTTCGGTTCAGGTCATGTCTCATGGTTTGTGAGTTCTAGCCCCACATCAGGATCTGTGCTGACAGTGCAGAGCCTGCTTGGGATTCCCTCTCTCTCTCTATCTCTGCCCCTCCCCCACTTGTGCTATCTTTCTCTCTCTCTCCAAATGAATAAATAAACTTTAAAAAAAGGAAATTAAAAAAAATAAAAAGTTCCTTTTGGAACTTTCTTTATCTCTGCCTCCCAAATATATGTTAGCAATCATCCTCCAAGCATATGTCCCACTGATATACACCTGAAGGGTCTCATGACCAACACTTTAATTAGACAGTAATAAATGACCTTTTCCTAACAATAGCTAGTCTCCTCAAGGTCCTGGAAACCTTGTTTCCAAAATTCCCTAGAGATTTACATTATCCCTGACCCCTTCCCAACTTGAAAGTTTATAATCAGTCACCCCTCCCAACCCCAGGGCAGCTCTTCCTGCCCACTGGTCCTGGCCCTGTGTTTAATAAAACCAGCTTTTGCACCAAAGATGTCTGAAGAATTTTTTCTTGACCATTCGTTCTGAACCCCAAAATTTCCACATCAATTTCTTAAATGCTTAAAAAGCATGTTCATCAATTGCTACAGATCTATAATGGGCCTATTTAATTCATTGTATAATTTAAATATATATTCATTCTGTTTTTTTTTTAAATCTTGAATGGAACAGAGAGAATTAAAATAGTCAATATTTAAGGTGTTTTATTTATTGCTCCTGTCATCAACTTTTTTTGTCCTATAAAAGTTGTTGCTGTGCTATTGTGTACATAAATATTTATAACTCATACTTTTTCAAGATTCATACCTTTTAGCATTATGAAGGTTCTTCACACTTTTTGGTCTGAATTCTGGCCAGTTCTTTTACTTGTGTTTGCCTAATGTATATATGTCTATTATTTTTTAAAGAAATGTCCTGATCTTGACCCTTGTCCTCAGGCATGCTTCTTTTGTTCGTCCATATCCCTTCACGTTAGAGCATGCTTTGTAGGAGCATCTGATTTTTCTCTCTTAAAAGTTAATCATCCTTATTTCATTGACATGATTACATTGTTTCACCAATATTTTGTTACACATAGATATATAAATGTCCATGTGTACTTTATGCCTGTGCACATGCACATATGTATAAAAAGACTGGCAACCTCACTAAGTAAAAGAAATGGAGATCAATATTGAGGACTAGAGTGGGATTTGGGGACAAAGTGCTAGACAAAAGAAAACCATAGGAAAAGTGCTCCCCAATTCTACATGGACGTTCATTCTTGGATTCTTGGCCTACTGTTTTCATGAACAGATTCAAGGTGGGACCCTGAGAGCCCCATTCAAGAATGACTTCTAAGAATGTGAAAATTCGGATGATATTTCGGAGTCAGTACAGTGTTAAAGAAATAATAGTCAGGATTTTTCTACATTTGATGAAGGACATCATCCCTCAGAAATAAGAAATTCAGTAGGACACGTAAAGAAAATGATCTCAAGGTTTTGTTTATTTTCTGTGTGTGCATGTTTTGTTTGTTTGTTTTACTTATAATATTACTTCTATGACCATGATAAAATACACCTATTTTTCCTTTTTCTATAGCTCATGTTTGGTTTTTTAATGTGTGCTCTATTTTTCCATTTTCTGAAAGAAAGATATATATATCTTTTTCTCACTTTCTTCTTCCTTTCTCATTTACAATTTTTTTTAATGTTTATTCATCTCTGAGAGAGAGAGAGAGAGAAGAAGGAGCAGAGAGGAGCAGAGAAGAGAACATAGAATCTGAAGCAGGCCCAGGCTCAGAGCGGTCAGCACAGAGACTGAAGCATGGCTTAAACCCATGAACCATGAGATCATGGCCTGAGCCAACGTCAGACACTTAACTGACTGAGCCACCCAGATGCCCCTGTTCTTCCTTTCTCTTAACTTCCATATTAATATCATCCCTTTGTACTGTAGTATATCTACTTTTTCTCTTACTTTACACTTTCTTAGTTTAAAATGTAGACTTAATTTCCAGTTTGGGATTTTACAGCTTTCATTTCCAGAAGTATTATTTTGTTCTTAAATCTAATTGATCAAATTATTTCATAATTTCAATGGCTACTCATATTACTTTAAACTTATTAAATTCACAATTATTCATGATCTCTGATAAATCCATCTTAGGTCTTTGTAGGTCTAATTAATGGTTTGTTATTTCATTATCGAGAGTCCACTCAGAGAAGCAGATCCACTAGAAATTGTGTAGAATAAGAGATCATAATAGCAATTTGGCATTTGAAATTGTGAGAACTGGTAAAGTATACTGCCAAATTCCCAACATCTATCCTTACAGTTTTGAATGACCCATAGCAGGAGGGAATGGCACTGTTTTCACAGAACCTCATTGGCACCTTGCCAGGATTTTAGATGATAGATAGATAGATAGATGATAGATAGATAGATGATAGATGGATGGATGGATAGATAGATGATAGATGGGTGGATATATAGATGATAGATGGATGGATGGATGGATAGATAGATAGATGATGGATGATAGATAGATGGATGGATAGATAGATAGGTGATGGATGGATGGATAGACAGATTATATATGGATGCTAAATGGATGAATGGATGGATGGATGGATAGATAGATGATAGATGGACGGATGGATGGGTAGATAGGTAGATGATAGATGGATGATAGGTGGATGGAGATAGATGATGGATGGATGGATATATAGATGATAGATGGATGATGGATGGATAGATGGATGGATGATGGATAGATAGATAGATAGATAGATAAGAGATAGACAAACACTAAAAGAAGACATGCCATGGGAGCAGAAGCTATGGGACAGGCTGCTGCCTATGCCAACAGAAGTCATCCTGAAGAGAAACGGAACATGAGTAAGCCTATGTTTTGACCTTTGGAGAGTAAGCATCTACTGCACCACCTTCAAATCCCATGCAGAGCTTTTGTATGTCTATGACTAACCAAAAGTAGTATAGAGAAGGAAAAGTATAGAGAAGGAAATTATGAGTCCTTATTTCTTCTTGCCTTAGGTGGCATGCTACAAAGCCATCAGAGTTACGCATATGGGCTCTCATTCAAGGAGGCTTGCTTACTGGTGCTGTGTGGTTTTTGTTCAGGAACCATTGTTCTTGGTGCTTTGCCCTTGAGGCTTCTCTGAGGCTTGGGTTGGTTTGCATCTTAGCATTTGTTTGGGCCATAGAGATAATGAGAATTCAGGATTTGAATGTTTGGAATTTGAATAATAGATTTTTTCCCCTTTTTCTTCGTTTTATCAAAAGTCAACCCTAAGTAGGCAAGTATTTGCATGTATTTCATTTTCTTATTCCTAGCTACCCACTGAAGTTTCTATTCCTTAAGGATCTTAGCTTAATACACACCATCTTCTTTGACCTCTCAATCTGCTCAGACTACTGACTTTCCTTCTGAATCCAGCTCCAAAAATGCATTAAAATACATGCTCTAATATGCCAAGGATTAGCATATATCCCCATCCTGAAACACAGTGCTTGATTATTCTTCTGGATCAGATTCACAAAAATCTGTTACTTTCCCAACAGTTTATCAATGAGTGATTTTAGATAATCCAAGATTAGCAACATCAGAAAGTCATTTCCACCCAAATGTTAGAACAGAGGGATAGGATGGCAATACTGATGCCCAGGGGCCAATCATGTCTAGGAGATACTAAGATACAAGCTGCTATCAACAATTCTGCCCAAAGCTGAAAGGCGCAGAGAGAATAGTTTCAGTTCTTCTCTTCTCCAGTTTTCTAATGCTGCCATTCATTGACCTAACCCAGCCAGAAGCTAATGGGCCCAGCAGTGTGGGCTAGGAGCCTGGACAATTCTGCCTCCTCTTTAGAGAGCAGAGCACAGAAAGGTTAAGGAATGAATCTAAGGACAAAGGAGCCAAACAGCCTGCCCAGAGCCTTAATGTAATTTTATCTTCATTCCAAGAAGTACAAGGGATCCAACTATATTTGGAACCAAATCTGTGAAGCAGTAAATTTTACATTTACAACTTTGAAATTTGGTGTGATTATATTCATTTTGCAAATGAGGGAGAAAAAACCCTGAGGTTCAAAAAGGTTAAATATCTTGTCTGAGTTCATACCGCTAATTTATAATAGTGCCTGGAATAAAGCCTCCTTCACCTTTCAACTGCAGCGTCTTCGCTTCTTCCTTTTTCTTTTGGTTAACATCGCCAAATAACCCCAATTCCAGATGACTGGTATTTTAGCCCCATTGCCACAGAATCTAGTTCAAGGTAAACAGAGACACAAGTTACACTTGAGACTGCAGTAATAGGTTGCAGGTACTGTTCCCAGCTTTATTCTTGGGATACTCTCTGGGGAGATTATGAGACCCTAAAGACAAGTAATGTTTGTTGTACAGGTATTTGCATCTACAAGCGCCTTTGATCCCGACTACATATGCAAATACCCAAAAGAAGTGAGCAGTGGTTCCTCCTAGTAATTGGGATCCTCCAGAGATTTAATTAAAGCAGAATCCAAGTTCATCTGCCTGCCACATTCTCCAGAGGCTGGTATCTATGCTGAACTGCATAGCAAATCTGCCAGCTATTCCCAGGAAACACTTGGCAGTGGAGAGTCGAATTCTATTCCCAGTGATGTATGTAAAGGATGGGGAGAACAGGAGTCTCAGTTTCAATTGTTATCATGGCTTTCCTGTCTAGGTAAGACAGCGAGATAGGCAGCCGCTCCTCCATTCACACACTGCTTACCCTTGACTTCATGCCATGATTGTTCTCCTGAATGCAGCATCCTTCGTAGCATGTAATCAGTCACTTGATTGGCCTGATCTAGTCTCTTCTGCAAGGAATGTGATTAGAATATCTCAGGGGTTCCTTTCCATTTTGAAAGCTTGTGATGCTAGGCTACAATGTGCTTTGAATTAGACTTCAATCTATAAATAATAATGCATAATTACTACTACTGTGATTAGTACCGCTACTCCTGAGACTACGCTACTAAAAATAACAATGATGTAAACTGCTGTTTAAATAATGATGTGTAGCATATCCATTGCTTTCATCAGTAGCATCTAATTTTATTTTTCCAATAATGCTGCAGCTCAGCAAGGTTGGTGAGTCTAAGGCCAAAGACAATGAACTGATGAAATGCTGTTGAACCCTACTTGCATGAACTGATGGAGACATGTCTGTAATATCAATTCAAGGGAAAATTATCCTAGAAATTATTTGAGGGAAAATTATTCTAGAATGAAGGCAAGAACATTTAGTCTGATACAGAGATTTTTGTTTCACAATACGAATATATTGTTATTGGGTTTCCTAGAGACTCACAGGTCACAGGGCCTTCTTCATGTTAGCTCTTTGCTTACCCTGGGATGTCTTACTTCCACCTTACTTTTTCTTGGCTTGCTCCTTCTTTTAATGCCAATCTCAGCTTTAAGGCATCTCCTCATACTATTTATTATTGCCTGATGATTTGATATCTATCAACCTTCTATCTTAATTACCACATTCCTCTTTAATTTTTTTTTCAACGTTTTTTTTTTTTTTTTTTTTTTTTTTTTTTTTTTTGGGACAGAGAGAGACAGAGCACGAACGGGGGAGGGGCAGAGAGAGAGGGAGACACAGAATCGGAAACAGGCTCCAGGCTCCGAGCCATCAGCCCAGAGCCTGACGCGGGGCTCGAACTCACGGACCGCGAGATCATGACCTGGCTGAAGTTAGACGCTTAACCGACTGCGCCACCCAGGCGCCCCACCACATTCCTCTTTAATACAACCTTAAAAAAAGCTGTGTAGTCACAGCTCCATCCCCAGAGCATAAAACAGTGCCTGAAGTGTAGCAGAAACTTGATAAATATTTTGTGACTTAATGACTAAGCTATAAAATCTATACTCAAAGAAATATCAC
Organism: Neofelis nebulosa; assembly: GCF_028018385.1. Taxonomy (NCBI): domain Eukaryota; kingdom Metazoa; phylum Chordata; class Mammalia; order Carnivora; family Felidae; genus Neofelis; species Neofelis nebulosa. Next base: position 12,230,892 of record NC_080792.1, on the reverse strand, counting down.
TGAAAACATTTTATATGATCTTTATTTTAATTAATTAATTATTTTCATTTTAATTCAAGTTAGTTAACATATAGTGTGGTATTGGTTTCAGGAGTAGAACCCAGTGATTCATCACTTCCATATAATCTTTATTTCAAAATGGGACTTCATCTGCTATAGTTAATTAAATTTTCCTAAAATAAATATGTCATCATCAAACACAGAAGAGAAATATTTCTTATAATATGGAGTCACAGGACTCTTGTTGGAAAGCCTACACTCAAATCAAAAGGGTTTTCCTACATGGCTAACATTAGTAGATTTCACAAAAGAAATATTCAGAGAATTAAGCTAGTCACAAAAAGATACTTACTGTATAATTTCACTTACATGAGTTATCTAAAGTAGTCAAATTCGTAGAAACATAAGGCAGAATGTGGTTATCAGGAGACTGGTGGAGGTAGGAAAAAAGACATTTTTGTTTCATGAGTATAAAGTTTCAGGTTTACAAGATGAAAACATTCTAGAGATCTGTTTCACGATAATGTAAATATACTTAACACTGCTGAACTGCACACTTCACAGATTTACACAATACTGTTATTTGCCTTCTCTAGCATCATTCCGTTACTTAAATCCATTATATATTTTGGGGACATATTAAAATGCAAATGCACATAAATTAATGAGCAAAGATGGAGATGAACACATATCAGATTATAAATGTACTTTGTGGCCCAAGAGCCCAGCAGGTTACAAATGAATTTGAACATGGCTACGACTATGTCACATGAGATAGCAATTCAGTACTAGCATTATTAAATGATTTTACTTTGCAGAACTGGGGCTTCCAAATCACTGACCAACTTAAACTATCTTAAATAGTCCTCCATTGTCTTCAGGATAAATTCCTTCTTGGTTTGCCTATAAATCTGAGCCCTCCACAATCGGCTTTATAATTCCAACCTCATCGCCCGCCATTATCGTGCCCACTCTTCCCAGTCACCTCTGGTGCTCAACTGCATTCATGCCTTGCAAGTTCTCAGTTCAAAAGCCTCCTTTCCTTGCTGTCTGTTAGAGCAATAATGTCTTTCATTCCATTCTCCCATCTGTTTAAATCTTACTAAGAAGGGACTTCTTCAAATCATTTCCTTGTGAAACACTTCCTTATGTGTATTCCTCTCCATTCAGACATACTCTACAGAAAAGTTACTTTCTGTCCTAGACCCCAAAGACCTACCAAACTGCAGAGGGGAATAAGGGCAAGACAGTATTTGGCCTGGTGGGTGACTCAGGACTCCAAACACCAATGTTTTCCTTCACTAGTAGCCACTCTCCAGGAGATTCTCATGATAAATTATTTCAACAACAGACACCAAAGTCCTTCCGGAGAATGAGTTAACTTCAGGTATGAACCTATCTCAATACTCGTGGAATAGAAGTTGAGTTTATGAAAGCCATAGCAGGGATAGCTAATAATAAATTTGAAGTTATCCGTATTGCTAAAATATAAACATTTCTTCCATCCCTAGGTTATGTCCAATCTACTAATCATCTATGATGCTCCCAAGGGTTTGGTGTGAGCATGTTTGTATGAATATATATGTGTATGAATGTCTGTACCTACTTATTTTGAGAATTTAAGGGAGTTTTGACCTTCATACTTGACTCACATGGTATGAAACTTGGTATGAAACAACACACAAATGGGAGTCCTGATCCATAAGTGACCTGCGGAACAGAATAACCCCAACACCGAATCTTTGGCCTTATTATAAAAGAACATGGTATTTTCAAAAGGCATATAATAGCCATACCAACAACTTTTTAGTTTTATGTTCTTGGAGGACCAACATCTGAACCTTAAGTAAAATTTTATAATAGTATTGGGTATTTTTATTTGTGTTCTTTTTGAAAAAGAAATTAGCCATTTTACTGGATGTGTACCTAGTGCTGGTTTTGATTTGCATTTATATGATAATTAATGATATCATTAATGATGTGACAATTAATGATCAGTTTCTCATGTGCTTATTGGTTATTCTCATGCCTTCTTTGGTGAAGTGGTTTTTTTAAACGTTTGTTCATTTTTTTAAAACGTTTATTTATTGAGAGAGAGAGAGAAGGAGAGAGAGAGAGACAGAGAGAGAGAGAGAAAGGGGTAGAGAGAGGGAGAGAGACAGAATCACAAGCCAGTGTAGAGCCTGATGCGGGGCTTGAACTCAGGAACCATGAGATCATACCCAAGCTGAAATCAAGAGTCAGATGCTTAACCAACTGAGCCACCCAGGTACCCACCCTTTGGGCACCCATTTTTTAATGTATTGTGTATTAACTGACTGCATTTTTAAATGTTCTTGTATTAATATAACAATTTTTATTAGATATACATTTGGCAATATTATATTTCAGGCTGTGGGTTGTCTTTTAATTTTCTTACGTATCTTCAAAGAGGCAGAAATATTTTATTTTAATGAAATATGATACAGCATTTTTTTGTGTGACTTATGCATTTCGTATTCTAAGAAAACCTTGCCTAGCTAAAGGTCACCATATTAGTTTTCTATTTTTCAATATAAATAACCTCAAATTCAGCAGCTTAGAACAACAACATTTTTTAGTTAGGTAAGTTAGAAGTACAGGCACATTGTGTCCTGGCTTGCAGCTCAGGGTATCACAACACAAAAATCAAGGTATTAGTGAGGTTATGTTCTCATCTGCAGCTGGTGGTCTTCTAGACTCCCACATTTGTGGCAGAATTCAATTCCTTGCCGAGGACTGAGTACCCCATTTCTTCACTGGCTGTCAGAGAGGAAGTTTCTCACTGAGTTTCTAGAAGTTGCTCAAATTTCCTGCTGCTGACCCTCTCTATTTCCAAAGTCAGCTTTGGGGAATCCTCTTTACATCAAATCTTTTCCATCTTCGAATCTACTTAACCACAAAGAACCCAGATGCTTTTAAGAGTTCACTTGATTGTGTAACGTCTACCCAGGATATTTCCTGATGCGGGGCTGGAACTCACGAACCATGAGTTCATGAGCTGAGCTAAGAGTCAGACGCTTATTCTACTAAGCCACCCAGGCGCCTTATCCTATTTCACTGTCTTACATACAGTAATTTTATATTAAATCTTTATATCAGATAGTTCATTTACTTTTCTTCACAGAAGTATTTGGGCACTTGTAGGTCCTTTATATTTCCGTAACAATTTTTGAATCGTCTTGTTATATTTTATAAAACATGCTGAAATTTTAATTGGGATTATATTGGAACTCTAGATCTATTTGGAGGTATATGACATTTTCAAAATATGGAGTCTTATAATCCATGACTGTGGTGTATATCTCTCCATTTGTTTAATTTTTCTTAGCAAAAATGTTTTTAGATGTCATTGGGTAATTTTTCTATTTTTTTTACACTTATGCCTAAGTATTTCCAATTTGTTGATGTTACAGTACATGAATTAGTTTATAATTCAAATTTCCTATGGCCTGTTGTGTATAGAAATATATTTGATTTTGTATATTGTCAATTTTCTTAACTTATTAATAGTTACAGTAGCATTTTGGCGGATGCCTGAGGCTGGTTTACATAGGCTATCACATATGCAAATAGAGCTTTATCTTTCCTTTCTGATGTGTATATATATATATATATATATATATATATATATATATATATATATCTTTTCTTGTTGTTTTTCCTTATCTTATTTCCCTGACTAGGGAATAAGCTCTATGTGCTTATTTCCAGTAGCACATAGAGTAGACATGAGTGAGTTTTCTTTCTGTTTCTTACGTTAGGAAGAAAGCTTTATTCCTTTATCATTTAGCATTATGCTAGCTGTATTTTAAAAGATGGTTTTCTATTGGGTTGAATAAATTCTCTTGTTTTTCATTTTAATTTTTTAATTTTTTTTTTACCTTTTCAACTAATGGAGGTTGATTTTTTTCAAATGCTTTTTATGTATATATTAAGGAGATCATATGGTTTTTCCTTTCTAGTCTATTCATATAATGAATTGCATTGATTAATTTTCACATACCAAACCAACCTTAAATGCTCTAATAAACTTCTTGCTCAGGATATAATTGCATTATGTAATCATATTCATTATGTGATATATATGTATGTGTATACATACATATACACACACATATACATATATACATACACACATATCATACATATTTGAATTTGCTTCACTAATATTCTCAAGAATATTTGGGCTGTTTTATGAAGAAAAATCATAGTTTTCTTTTTTTGGTAATAGCTTTGTCACGTTTTGATATAAGAATAACTTTGTAAAATGAGTTTGGAAAGGTTTTGTCCTTAATCTTCTGGATAATTATTGTAGAATTGGCATTATTTGTCTTTAGATGTTTTATTGATTCTACTATTGAAACCACTTGAACCTGGGGGTTTCTTTGTGGAAGAACTTAAACTACAAGTTCAATATATTTAGAAGGTTCAAAACTACCCAGTTTATTTATTTATGAGTGAAATTTGGAGATCTTAACTTACAAATTTATCTTTTCCCATATCATCATATTTATGGGCATAGAATTCTTAAATATACATATTTTCCATTTACTACAGGATCTACATTATGTTCCATTGCTTATGTAAGCTGTATTTAATATGTATCTTTTGTCTTTTTCTTACAATTAATCTAGATAAAATCTTATCAAAGTTATTTATATTGTCACACCACCTTTGGTTTCATTTATTTCATTATTATTTAAAAATTGTTTTTTAAATGTTTATTCTTGAGAGAGAGACAGAGCATGAGCAGGGGAGGGGCAGAGAGAGAGGGAGACACAGATCTGAAACAGGCTCCAGGCTTTGAGCTGTCAGCACAGAACCTGATGCAGGCTCGAACCCAGGAACCGTGAGATCATGACCTGAGCCAAAGTCGGTCATTTAAGCTTAACCAACTGAGCCACCCAGGCGCCCCATATTTACTCTATTATAATTTTAATGATTTCTAAGTTAATGAATTTAGTGGCATAAAACAATGTATATTTATTATATCACTGTTTCTGTCATTCAGTACTAATTTTTTTTTCATTTTTCAACCCTAATTATTGTTTTATTATTTATGTATGGTGTGCCATATATTAAGTTTTTGAAGTTAATTCGCCTTTTTACAGTGTTTGGAGGTATAGTTGGCTTATGTTAAATTCCATACACTTAATTTTTTTTAACACTTACTTATTTTGGAGAGAGACAGAGTGCATGCATGCACGCATGGGGGAGGGGCTGAAAGAGTGAGACAGAGGATCTGAAGCACTTGCTCAAGCAGATGTGGAGCTCAAACTCACAAACTGTGAGATCAGGACTTGAGCCGAAATCAAGAGTCGGCCATGTCATGGACTGAGCCTCTCAGGCGCCCCTAAATCACATATACTTAAATTTGATATGTAGTAAAAGCTTGGTTTGGGAACATAATTCATTCTGGAAGCATGCTTGTAATCCAAAGTGCTTGTTTATCAAAGCAAATTTCAAGAACCTTTGGCTCAGTGTGATCATGTGTTGTTCTGCATCACGAACTACTCATATTGTAAGACATCACTTGTTTATCAAGTTAAAATATATTAGAAATGTTTGCTCAGCTTGTGGAACCCTGGCAGAACAAATTACTCGCAATCCAAGGCTCTACTGTATTTTGATATAGGTATGCACCTGTAAAAACAGCCTCACGATGAAAATAATGAAAAAATCTCTTTACCACCACCTCACCTCCAGACAAGTGATTGATCCACTTTCTGTCACTCTAGATTAGTTTCCATCCTCTATAGTTTATATAAATGGAGTGCAGCTACAGGTGCTCCTTCTTGTCTGGCTTCTTTCATTTAGAATAATTATCTTGAGATTCATCCATGTTGCTTTGTGTATCACTAGCTCCTTCTTTTTTATTGCTGAACTCTATTCCATTTATAGATATGCCAAAGTTTCCTTATCCGTTGACTAACTTATGGACATTTGGAGTGTTTTCACTTTTTCGTTATTCTGAATAACGTTCCTGTAAACATTCACGTCTATGTCTTTGTATGGACATGTGTGTTTCACGTCTCTTAGGTGAGTTTGCAGAAGTGAGACTGTTGGGGCGGGTTACATGGTGAATTTATGTTTAACATTTTAAGGAACTCTAAACTTGTTTTTGCACAATGGCTGCACCATCTTCCATGCCCAGCAGCAATTATGAATGCGCGGACAATTTTAAGTGTTCCTGAGGATGTGACAAAGCCATCACATTCACACATTGCTGGGTCCAGGGCTGTTGGTAGAGCCTCGCTGAATCCTCTGTTCAGGGTACACAACACTGCAATCAAGACGGCAAGCAAGCTGTGTTCTCCTCTGTAGTTTGGCATCCTTTGCCAAATGTATTCAAGTTGGAAGAATTCACTTCCTTGTGATTGCAGAACTAGAAGCCACCCCTGTTCTTAGCCAGTTTACAACATAGCTGCTTGTTGTTGTTGTTTTTTTTAAGTAATCAGGAGAGAGTCTCTGAACCTAGACCCTCTTTTCAAGGGCTCCCCTAATTCGGTCAGGTTCACTAAGATAGTTTTTTTTTTCTTCATTAAATTAAAAGTAACTGATGGGGTATCTTAATTATAGCCACAAAATGTTCACCTTTGCTACATAAGATAATAATCCCAGGCATCCCATCTCATCACCTTTGCCATATTCTCTTAGTGAGAAGCAAGTTATAGGTTCAGTCCACACTCAAGGGGTGTGTATTATACAATGGCAGAAGTCATCGGGGGTAATTTTAGTATTCTATCCACCACACCCCCTTCTGCTCACTTGGAACCTAATTTGCTTTTTATTATTAACTTCTTGAAGTCTAAGCTTACACCATGGATTGAGAATTTCCTTCGCCTCCAATGCAGACATTTAAAGCTGTCAGCATCTGGGCACGACCGTAGCTGCGGTTTACGTGTTATGATGCACTACCATTTCATTTTCCTCCAGTGGAAATTGTTTTCTAATTTTTTCTTTCAAGTTATTTCTTGAATTGGGGGGTTAGAAACATCTTTCTCAATATTATAACATTTGAGGAACTTCGAAATCTTTTTGTGATTAATTTATATTTTTATGCTATTGTGGTCAATCGCACCCCTTCTAGGGTATCAACTATTTTTAATTGATTGAGAATTTGTTTTTCAGCCCACAACATGCTCAATGCTGGTGAATACTCTGTGCGCACTTGAAAATCATGTGTATTCTGCTATGGTTGTAGGAAGTACTCTAAAATTTTTAATCAGGGCCAGTTTGAGAATATTATCAAAATCTGTTCTATTATCCCTCAGTTTTTGCCTCTCAGATCTCTTGCCTTATCTTTCTGATGAAAACCCAGTAGAGGCACACGGAAAACAGTGGCGAGCAGGGCAGACCCCCCTGTAGTCAGAGGCTCTCAGGGATCATAAACTTTTATGCTTGCCTGCACTTGTCCTTTAAGAATTCATTAAAATTTCATTTGATTTTTTCTAGCCGGGTTTATGGTCGCCCCCTCTCCCACCAATGCTCTGCCAAAGGTGAAACAATTTTATGTGACCTGTCTCTCTTCAGAGGGGCTTTTATCACCTTTGGAATCCAGTTCACCTTGTGAACTTCACTGTGATGGAATTTGAAAAATGAGTTTTCCCGTTTTTAAGACAGCACCGATCTTCTCTTGTGGTTTTCTACCTCCTAAGTACGAGCAGAACCATAAAACTTTGGGGCTTTGAAACTGCCAGCAATGTTTCTGCACCCTCCCCAGCCAGGAGGAGCCTGGAGGGAGACTAGGTGGGCTCCCCACAGGCCTCTGTGCTCCTCCAAAACTGGTCCCCAGTCTGGCAGCTGACGGTCAAGTACGTTTTGAAAGATTGAAAATTCTCAGCACAATGAATACAAAAATGGGTCCTTGCTGATAAGTGATGGGAATGATAAATGATATGATGTTGGGAATCAGTGTTGTAAAAAGCAAACTAGTATTTATCCCACAAAATCTAATCCGTCCTCTCTCTATAGGTAATTGCGAGGGCTTTTGTGAGGAGAAAGAAACACCTGTCACAGGTCCTACGGAGCCCTAAGGAACCACCTCTAAGTTGTCCACTGTCTTGTTGTTTGTGGTTTTCACGAGAAAAAGAAAAAGTGGTGCAAAGATCTCCAGAAAGATACATCCTCAGCCATTAACTCAGCAGCGGGGGAGGCTGGCTTGTTATTTAGTGAGTATCTGTGTGTACGTGTGTGTGCACACATGTGAACGTGCGTTGTGTAAGAGACAGAGTTCCTCATGGAATACTCAGTCCTAGTTACAAAACAAGAAAACACCTGTTAGCTTTTAAAGTGAGATACAATCCAGATTACATATTATCCGGAAACAGTTTATTTCTTCCATTGCTCTTTATAGTGCAGTGCGAATTACCATAAGTAATGTATTTTCTAAAGCAACTTTAAATGAAAACAATACTATATTATGAAATCTTATAAGCCTATAAAGGAAATAAAAAAGAGTACACTAGCTTAGGAAGGACTGTAAGGGCCGCGGAGAGTGAGCCTGGAGTTTCTTCAAACCTTTAAGGCCAGACTCTGGCAGGAAAGACCTTCTTGTTCCATGAGCCAATCCAATCCTGATTATACCTTCTATGTGCAATTTGTTTAAAAAACCTAATCATCCTCTCCTGCTCCAGATATAACCTCTCCACCCCATGTGGTTTATATTATGTAAATGGAATCAGAAATGTAATAGCTCAAATTTGATTATCGCCGCTTGCTGCCCATGGTATCATTCAAAGTCCAAGTTGACACATGGGCTTCTAGTTTATGGGACCGCATGTCATAAGCATATTAGTTAAGGCAGTAACAGCTCCTGCTTGATTTTACACCAAAACTGGCAAAAGGCATATTTGTAAAATATGCTAAGCGCCCTAACAAGTAACTTCCAAATCTCGGTGGCTTATGCAAGTTTCTTGTCTGCATCTCAGAGGTGGTTAGGTTGGCTGGGGGCGGGAAGGGTCCCGCAGGCCCCTCCTTGGGCTCTCCCCGCCCTTCACCGGGTCCTTTGGCTGATGAGCTAGAGGGCTTTCGCTGAAGACCTAAGAGAGGCGCAGAGAGGCCAGCCCGCTGCATCCGCGCTTGCGCACTTTCCACTGGGCACACCTGTCACATGGCCAGTCCTTCCAAGGGGATTGCAGAAAGCTGTCGCAGCACGTGATCGGGTCCCAAAGGGGTGTGGTTAATGGAGACACTTTTCCTGCAGGCCAATAAAATACAGATTTATCAGAGAAGTACCTATTAAAAATAATGTTTTACGTGGCCAGCGTTTTAAGCTTTTACCACAAAACATTGTCAAAACACAATGAATCACTAAGAAAGTGGAAAGTTGACTTCAGAAGTGGAAAATAATTTTAAAAACGGCACATAAAAAACTGTATTCAATACCTAATCCTCCAATCGTGTAAGTCACGGGGCAGTAGCCAAGTGGCAAGCAAATGAGAGATGAAAGGAAAATGCTTCCTTCTTTCTTTCCCGTCCTTGGTCCCGGGGGTAGAGTTTTCTAGCAAGTCTGCAGAGATGCTACAGATAATCACAGAGCCACTGAGGGAATTTGGAGTATTCACATCGCTACTGATCGGAGAATCCTTGAGAGCACACGTGTTGTAACCCAGCCAGACTATTCGTAAGAGAGAGTTTACGGAAACTGGCGGTAAGCACAATTGCCACAAGCCATGCGGGGCTTGCTAATGATTCACAGAGTAGAATCAGCTCCATGTAGGAGAAAAAGAACCCATTGCATCATATGTCTACCCTTAATATGAGATATTCTAGGTTTCCCATATGCATTGCTTTTTGTCGTTATTAAAGCACCCTAAATGTATTGTCATCAACATTATGTATCACAGATGATGATAGATTTTAGTAAAGGATGAATTTTTTTTTACGTATTTCACCGCACAATAAATCTGAGGACACACAGAAGAGCAAAGTGTGAAATAGAATAAAATATCACTGATGATCCACTTCATGGACACAACAGTTAGCGTCTAGGAATATAGCTTTTCAAAATCCTTTTCTCTATTTTATTGTTGATTGCACTATCTGTTGAGGATGATCTTTTGAGCAGTCCATTCATTTTATTATCCATTTCCTCTGGTAAATTTATTTTAAACATTGTTAAAATCAATTTGATTTACTTTTATTTAGTGTATTACACAATTCATTAGTTACTTATCTTTACACAGAATAGACCTCTGGCAAAAAGAGGCACTGAGACCTCATCCTAAACTCACCATTTCACAGGTGACTAAAAAAAAAAAAAATGAGTCACGTAGATCCTGAGCTATAAGGATCCACAAATGGCACCTCCCATTTCCTTAGGCTATAAAGAGCACCTAAATGCCTCGAACTCTCCCAAGTTCCCAAGAGCAAAATGTCTACTGGGCTCTTTTTTTTTTTTTTCTTAGAATTGCATATTTAGTCGTGTTTCTAGCAATCACGCTGTGTCATTTACAAATGGGGGCTCATAAATATTCCAGCTTGCACTGTCTTGCGTATGGAGCGTTCACATTTGATGGTGTAATTTCATTTTGGTTAAGGAAAATTTTATGCATTTGGGATCCTTTTAGTTCCCAACATGATTAAACCTAGTGTTGTAGCTAAAAAGCTCTTATGGCAATTTATCACTTGTTGGCTTAAAGAAACTTTCATTACTTTATCCCGTGACATCGTTTTCTTTCCTGGTTGCACAACAGATTTTTCACTTAAAGACACTTTTCTCTTCTCACACTCTATCTCGGTTACTGCCCACGTCCTCTTTCCTTCCAAATGTTTTGTTACATTTTCCCTTGCGCCAGATCCAAGAGAGTACTTCTACGAAGAAAGAGACAGTTTCTCCATTTCATAATTCAACAAAATTCCTTAGTCTTCCTTTTGCTATGCACGTCTTTTACTAAAATGCATTAGTAGTTACAAAAGATAATCCGCTCACCCACAAACAATTGTACTCAAATACAAACAATTGAAAATAATCGTCATTTCCCAAAGGCCTAGCATATACTTTGATTCATTTTTGGTGTTTGAAATTAATTATTTAACTTAATGTTTGTGGCTTCTAACCTAGAAGAGTGCTTATTTTAACTTATAAAAAGGAAACTGAGGATATTAGGGCTTGTATAAATTTCCTAGAGTTCAAATCTGATAAATAGAAGCAAATTTTACTTCCAGACTTGACTTACTCAAAATCTTCAACTTGTTACCACCTTGCGATCTTGTCTGGCTCCAGAATGTCCTGACAGAAGTGTTGTTAGTAGAAAAAAAAAAGAGGAAAATCAATGATAAATTTAAGGAGCTGTGTCACCTATTATATCTATTAGTGCTCCTTTCTCAGACTATCACAAAGACTTGAGAGCTTCCTGTGCCCCAAATCAAGAAACTGTTTCGGGGTACAGGTAATGTAGCTTGCTGATTGCCTCATTATGATATCTATCTACTAATTTTAAAAATAGAAATGGTGAAAATATCTTAAAATATTTTATCAATAATTTTTTAAAGTTTAAAACACTTTCACAGATTCGCAGAAAAGCTCCCTATGTTTTATAGTTCATTTTATCTCATTTTGTCTTTTGAGAGTATATATGGTTTTCAGAACATACCTGGTCTAGTTTGTTCTCTTCTTTAGCAGAGTTACCTTATTCATTTTAAATACAGTAGAATCTATTTGTTTGTATTTGTAGTGTACCTGTTTGTCACCCACATTGCTGATGTGACTTTATTTTTGTGTATGAAACCCCTGGCATGATTCTAAAAGAACTCTATGCGGAGGAAAGCTCTAAGCAGCGTCCCTCTCTCATCCATTTTACCCATTGTCCCAAGCTCCCTGCAGAGAATCGAGTTCATTGGGTACAGATTCAGCCTCCCTGTGTTTCTTTTCTTGCACAAATATGCATATACAGGTGTATTTCTTATCCCAACGTTTTTGTTTGTTTGTTTTTTCTTACACAAAAAGTAGCACACGACAGATACTCCTTTGAATGTTGTGCTTACTCATATCTGGCTTTTTTCACTGCAGCCTGTGGGCCAAATAAAGCCCATCACCTGTAAGCTGAATTTTTACCTTTTTAAGCATTGTAGGAAGAAAAGAAAAAAAAAAATGTTACAGAGATTTAACGTGCCTAGCAAGCTGAAAACCTGACTGTAAGTTTTCCTGCCCATGACTTAGCATACTTAATTTAGGCTCATCTGTGTTGTAGCTTATGCTTAAAGTTTATTCCTTTTTATTGCTGAATATGATTCCATTGCTTGGATAGATCACATCGTTTATCCATTTGCCAGTTGATGGGCATTCGTATTATTGCCACTTTGGAACTATGAACAACAATGGTTTTATTTCATACATACAAATCATTGTGGGTACATATGTTTTCATTTTTCTTGGGTGGATACCTAGAGGTGGAATTATTGGGGTTTATGGAAAATACATGTTGACCTTTTTTAAGAAAATCCCAAACTATTTTCCAAAGTGGCTGCAACATTTTCCATCCCTACCAGCAATATAGGAAGGTTTCTGTTTATCCATATCTTAGTCAATATTTGTTTTCTTTCTTTGCATGATTGCCATTCTAGTGGGTGTAAAATAGCATCTCACTGTGGCTTTAATATTCACTTCCCTAATGACTAATGATGATGACATTCTTCATTATTTTATTTTATTTTATTTTATTTTATTTTATTTTATTTTTTAATGTATATTTATTTTTGAAAGAAGAGGGGGGAGAGAAGAGAGAGGGAGAACACAGAAGAGAGGCAGAGACAAAGGGGAACAGAAGATCCAAAGTGGCTCAGCACTGCCAGCACGGAGCCTGACGTGGTGCTAGGACTTGAGAACTGCAAGATCGTGACCTGAGACCAAGTCAAAGTTGGACACCTAACAGACTTAGCCACCCAGGCACCCTGATGGTGAAATTCTTTAAAAGCACGTTTTTTTTAAATGTTTATTTATTTTTGAGAGAGAGAGAACATGAGCAGGGGAGGGGCAGAGAAAGAGAGAGACACAGAATCCAAAGAAGGCTCCGTGCTCTGAGCTGTCAGCACAGAGCCCAATGCGGGACTCAAACTCATGAACTATGAGATTATGACCTGAGCTTAAGTGGAATGCTTAACTGACAGAGCCACCCAGGTGCCCCTCAATCTATTGGGTTCCAAATTTTAATTTTTTAATGGTTTATTTATTTTTGAGAGAGAGAGAGAGAAAGAGAGAGCAAGGAGGGGCAGAGAGAGAGAGAGAGAGAGAGAGAGAGGGAGACACAGAATCCCAAGCAGGCTCCAGGCTCTGAGCTGTCAGCACAGAGCCTGAAGCGGGGCTTGCACTCACGAACCACAAGATCATGACCTGAGCTGAAGTCACTCGACCGACTGAGCCACCCAGGCGCCCCCAAAAAAGAGCACTTTTAAAGTACATTTGGGCTGGATGTCCTCTAGTTCTTGAGCAGAAAGAGTTCTTGATGTATTTTGAATACAAATCCTTATCCACATTGTGTGATTTGCAGTTGTTTCCTCCCGGTTTACCTAATGGCTGCCGGCAGAGGATCCCCTGCCTCAACTGTCTCCTTCGAGCAGCTTCCATTCCTGCACCATCCATTTCCTGGAGAGCAGGTAAGAAGGGAGGAGAAGTACGTGTCTAGCCCCTGCTACCTTTACCTCCGCATATTCTAGTTATTTAGCGTCCACTTGAGTTGCCTTAGTTTTTTGTCGGGTTCTTCCAGAGTCACTCAGTTGTGTTCATGCCTTGGGTCTAAGTCTTTTAGGATCATGACACCCAAATTCAGGGTCGTGCGTTTTCTGTTTGAAGACTGAATATTTTCACACTTGTCCTCAGGCTATTTCCTCGCTCAAGTCTGGATTCTTCTGTTTCATGAAACTCAAAAGTATGGTAACGGTAACTGTGTATGTACTTATTTGTTAAAAATAGAGTTTTAACTTATTTTTATTTTTTGTTAGTAGGATTGTGGGAGAGTGAGTGGCACCTTTAAGAACGTTCTTCCTTGGGGTGCCTGGGTGGCTCAGTAGGTTAAGCAGCTGACTCTTGATTTAGGCTCAGGTCATGATCTCACAGTTTGTGGGTTCGAGCCTTGCATGGAACTCTGAGATGACAGCACAGAGCCTGCTCGGGATTCTCTGTCTCCCTCTCTCTGTCCGTCTCCTGCACTGTCTCTCTCATTATCTGTCTCAAAAATAAATAAACATTAAAAAAAATGTTCTTCCTTGACTTTCCTTGCAAAATTTAGGAAGGAATACTTTCTCAATAAGGGGGCAGGAGATGGGGTTGGGGGAAGGGAAGAAAGAGAGAGACACAGAGAGATGTGTGTCCAACTTACTTTTTCATTGTATGAAGCTAGTTGGTGCAAAGCAGTGTCTATCAAGTTTTCTCTTCTGTGTATTCTCTCCATTTCTTGTAGGTTTTTTGTTCTACCAGAAGAAATGCAACAGTTTTGAGTCTCAGAGTAAGAGCATATCATTTTCTTACGTGGCACTAAGTATTAAATTCGCATTCAGTAGTAGACTTGGAAAGATTCTATACAGCAATAAGTCATAATGATTTTAACTTTGTTGATTTTTCCTTTAGTCTTTATTCCTAGTTTGTTGACTAAATTAAGTTTATTTCTTCTGGTAGTGATCTGTCAGCTTTAATCAATTTTCATAAGATTTGTTTTATGTGAACTCCAGGGGCTTTACCACTACTATGCTTGTAGTTCATACAACCAATTACCTTGACATTAGGTAGTATTTACTTAATTAGAATTATAATAAAATGATAAAAATAAAACAATATTTATGTGTTTAGAAGTAATATGTGTTCCTAAATGGAATTTTAGACTATATTTATTATGCCATAAAATGTCTTAACATCATTGTAAATAATAGTGACTTAGTAATTAACTGTGCCTGTATAGTCCCTGGAGAAAAATAAAAATGAGAGGAAATTGCAATCACTTTAGTAATTTGTGACCCAATAATTTATTGGAGTTTGGTAAGATTACAGATTAATATTGTGTTTTTAGTTATTTGCAGGCAGAAATCTTGCCAAAACTATGCAAATAACAGGGGTGGTGAGAGGCTTAATATCATGTCCAAGCCTGATTGTATAGGCAATTTGAATATTAATTGGAGTAGGTAGGCGAAGTAGAACATCAATCTCATGAAGTCAGGTCACCTTGACAATGGACTTGTGTGGTTAGGAATTCTGTCTTCCAATTGATAAGTCCTCTTTACTGATTCATTTCTGTCGGGGAATATTTCTACTTGTGAGATTGATAAGAATTAGAATTTCAAACAGAGGGTTCACCTGACATTTACTTTTGAAACCGTACAAATGTAAGACTTACCACCTCTGGTCTTAATAGAATGGGTTACATTTGTAAAATATTTATAATTTCTCAAATACTTAAAAAGTTGAACAATGCTTACTACTTGCTACCTTAATACATATTTGAATTTGTTATTTTTTTTTCAAATGGATGTTTTAGTTTTAATTTAGTTTTATTTGGTTTTTTTCTTGATTAAAAAACACTTGAACATATAACAGTATTATATTTTCTTTTTAGATTTATCTTCTTCCAATCCATGTATTAATGGGTTAATTATCAATATCAATTAGCTTAGAACACTATAGATCATCATGTAACATGACCATCAATATTATATTAAAATGCTATTCCAATCAAATTAAATATGAAAAAGACTTATAGGACTTAGGATTTCTAGTTTTTCAGACTTATAGGATTTCTAGTTCTAATTAGTTAACTGCTAGCCCTTTCTTGGATTCCCCCCTAACATTAAACTTCCTTCATTTTTAGCTACTTTGGTTCCTGATCTGTATTTTCTCAAAATTCTACAGATTTGAGTCACTCCATTAATGGGGAGAAGAATAACCTTTGTGCATTTTCTGACAGCTTCTATCAGTCCTGTTTTTGTAATGTCAAAAAAATAAAATACCATAGAAAATCATTCATGTCAGAGGTAGATTTCAACTAATGTGGTCCAGTGATAAAACTGGGACTAGATTTTTATTTTGTAGTATGTGGTATGAATCTCAGAATAAGATTTAGTTAAAAAATATGTATATAATATAATTGTATTATATCCACATATGAGTGCATAAACTTTACATTGATATATTTTCAATAAAAGGATATTAATTTATCATGAACTAATGTGCATAAAACATAAGTTCTTCTCATTGTAATTATGTAATTTTCAGCAAACTTTTCCCTATTCATTACAAGATACACATGAACCTAATAAATAATATAAATCTGAATATCTTCATCAAACCCTGTTTCTTATCTTCTTTGGTCTCTGCATTACTGAGCCGCAGATTCTCAATTTGAAAGTCATGACAACTTTGAGCACTTGATGAACATTTTTCAGATGTTGATTCACAAAAATTAAAAGAAAACAACAACAACGCTTCAGAAAAATTTCCTCTTGACTTATATTAGATCGGAAAGCTTCCTTGATTTTTCTGACAAACTTCTATTAAAAAAAAATCAGTAACCTTCAGCAGACATTCAGCAGGACTTGACAAAGTTTTGATTGAGGAAAGATTGATTCTCTAAAGTTTGAGTGGTCAGACATGCACTGAATTTGCTGCGGTTCATTGCTATATCCCAGAAAGGATTTCTAGCCATTCTCGCCTAATGAGCTTATTAGTAAAAGGCTGAAAGGATCACAGATTGTCTATCAAGGAAGATTGTCAGTCACAAGCTGTTAGCAACTCTGCTGTGATTTATACACCATGAGTAAAGAACAGAATGGTGCTAAAATGCTGCTTATTATGTCCCACAGCTTGTGCGGTAACACAAATAAAGTATGTGGAACAAGGGTTTAAAGGGGAAAAATAAGTTCTGAAGAAGAAAATCAAAGGAGATTAGACAGAATAGTGCTTTACCACCTCCCATTTCCTTTAGTGGTAATTATAATGCAGAGGAGAAATCAAGGCAGCTGCAACAATAATAGCGAAAGTCCAAAATGACACCATTAAGGTTGAGTTGGGGGAAAAAAAAAAAACTAAACAAACTAAAAGTCTGATCAACTGCTGTTAGCAACAGGTAGAACTGAATTTTCTCCTTGGAGATATTTTCCCCCCCATATTTTTGGAATTCTCCATTCTACAGCCTTTCATTTGTGCCTTAGTTAAGCTTTAAAATTAGTATTTTGGCGATGTGTTGAGTATGATTTTATATATATATATATATATATATGTATATATATATACGTATATATATGTATATATGCATATATATACGTATATATGTATATATATATACACACATATGTATATGTAATTTGTGATATAATTATAGAACACACACACACACGTATATATGTAATTTGTGATAAAAATTATAGAACACACAAAAAATTCAGACTGGAATATACGCACCAATATTTCCAGTGGCTCCCTGTTATATTTGTATTTACTGAGACTTTTAATAACTCCATATTCTTCCAGTAGCTAATGTTTTTAGATAGGCAGTACATTTTGTTTTTTTTGGTAATGACATAAAAATTAATGCCTTTGCTACGTTCTGTCTTTTTTAGCTTAGCAACATTCCCATCTCACTGTGAGTTCTGTTGTATGATGTATAGGGAAGCCTGTGTAAGAGTAGGAGTTATATGGCTAAATGGCTCCCCCCCTGCCACAGGCACTAACTGAGGATTAGTAGTGCAGCTTGGTCTCATGGGACTGTAAACTCTCTTCACTGAGGGTGTTGAATTTCCTGATAAAAGAAGTCATCAACCGCAAGCACGATAGAGACAGCACCCCAGGAGCCCTCAGAGAAAGATCAGAATCAGCTAAAGCTCATTTCTTCCAGACATTTCCATTCTCTTACCTGTTGGCCAGTGAAAGGTACTGTACTGCCCTGTCATCAGGCACTTGACAGGGATCTTTGTTAGCTCTCCTTTACATATAGTCAATGAGAGTCTATATTACTAATGCAGCGATTCGGAATTCTCTGAAATCACTGAAAAGGAGCCTGACCAACAATGAATAAATGAATGAAAAAATAAAGGATAAAGTGAAGACAGCTGATGATGTGCGTGCAGCACAGGATGTGATAACTTCATCATGGGACACAGTGATAAATATGTGATAAAGCTAGAAAACGTTCAGGTTGTAAATGTTATCATTTCTATTATATGTGCTATTCAAGAATATGGTAGTCTTTGTTTTGTGTATATTGCCTGAAAACTCACAAATTATTGATGTAGGTTACTTTTGCAGGAGAAAACGCATATTACATTAACAGCAATCACATGTGCAATAGCCTCTTTAATTATAAATTTCTCTACGAATATAAAATCTCTGTAGATCCTGCTCATCTCATGTAAATATAAAGAAGTAATGTATACATTATCATAACATTTCTAAATTTAAAATTGGGTGCAGTTTATTTATATTTGGTAGAACTACTCTATCACCAGCCCCAGCCTCGATACTGTACAGAATGTGCTGGGAAGAGAGAACCAGGTTTAGCTAATGGACTTTACTTCTAATATCAAAGATCGACAGTAACCAGAGACTCTGCGGCAATGACAGCCTTGAAATTTCTAAAGCGGAGAGAATAGTTTGCACCTTTTCTCATATACCCAAGTCCTGACAGCATGAAGGGTTTCCTGATGGCTCTCCAAAGAGACACGATCGCCCTTCTCAAAGCTGTTAAGCTCAAACTTGTTCCACTAGAAATAAAACAAAACAAAACAAAAAACAAGACATAATCGAAGAGAACATAAACAAAATGAATGTTTGGTGATAAAAGTCAAAGTTTCCAAAGGTGATTAACAAGGTGACCCCACTTGTTGCTGATGGAGCAAATAAGAATATCATTCTGAAACAAAAGATAATTTAACCTCACTCTTATGAATTTTAAAGTACCGATGTTCTGTGTGACAATAAAATGAATATACAGAATATGGCAAATAGGCCAAACTCCTTGAAGAAATATTGGCCTTTTCCTACTTCAAATTAATGTTTTCTGGAACATATGTCCTTGGTTGAAATCGAGTTTTACCTGTTACTGTAGGTGTTATTATTTTTTTTTCACCTATTGTATTGATATATAGCATTCCTAATGTGTTTTACATTATTAGAATTAAAATTTGTGATTTAGGTTTCCTGGTTCTCAGCCTCCTTCTTGAAACTACTTCTGAGATTATTTTTCTTTTTATACTGCATTGTTTTCTTATCTATTTTTTTTACCTGGAATTTTGTTTTTTGAAATTCAAAGAGTCATTTTCCTAAAAGATTTTTTTCTTTTTTTTTTTTTTTAATACTGAACATTGAGGTGCTTGGGTGGCTCAGTCAGTTAAGTGTCCGATTCTGCATTTTGGCTCAAGCCATGATCTCACAAGTTTGTGGGATGGAGCCCTACATCGGACTCTGCACTGTCAGCAAGGATCTTGCTTGGGATTCTCTCTCTCCCTCTCTGTCTCCTCCTTGCTCATGCTCTCTCTCTCTCAAAACAAATAAATAAACATTAAAAAAAACACTGAGCATTGAAAATACACTAGTTGATAACTTGAGTTTGTTTCCCTATTAACAGAACTAGCTTCATACACACCTGTCTAGGCACATTTTCATTTCAAATTGAACATTGAAAAATATTATTAAAAGATTTCTCTAGGGGCGCCTGGGTGGCTCAGTCAGTTAAGCGTCCGACTTCAGCTCAGGTCACGATCCCGCGGTCCGTGAGTTCGAGCCCCGCATCGGGCTCTGGGCTGATGGCTCAGACCCTGGAGTCTGCTTCCAATTCTGTGTCTCCCTCTCTCTCTGCTCCTCCCCCGTTCATGCTCTGTCTCTCTCTGTCTCAAAAATAAATAAAACGTTAAAAAAAAAAAAAAAGATTTCTCTAGTTAGCAAAATCACTCACAGTTGATCACTACGCATTTTGTACTGAGTTTTGTCCCTTCTAAAATTCACATGTTGAGGACGTACTAACCCCCAATGTGACTGTATTCAGAGATAGAGACTTTAGAGGTAATCAAGGTTAAGTGAAATCACAATGGTGGGGCTCTGACCCCGTGGATCAATTGTCATCATAGGAAGAGGTAGGAACCCCGGAGACCTCTCCCTGCCTGGTCAGCACAGAGAAAAAGGCCAAGTAAGAACATAGTAAGGAAGTGACTTTTGCCAACTCAAAGAGAAAAGCTTTACCGGGACTCTAGTATTGATGGAGTACTGGTGGCTCCAAATCAAGTCCTTGCTGTAATACTAAGAGAGAGAGGAGGTAGAGGCAGAATGGAGCCCCCTCCAGTCCTGAAGGAGCTCTGGGCTAGCACTGGATTTGCATAAGCCTCAGATGTAAGTTCCTTCATGAACTTCCTGTTTTCACAATTGGAAATCATATACAAAATAGAAGAGGTCCGTTTGGGGGCAAACAGAATTTTGGACCTGTATGGGAATAGGGATGAGAGTCACAGGCCTTGTGCAGTATTTACTAAGCAATTTGGGGTCCTCTCAGGTGAAAGCTGGAGAGGGCAGTTCACCCTGCATCGTTCGCCAGCGTTGCCGCAGCTCCTAGAAGAGACCCTACCGCACGCTGGGCGCTAGGTGAGTAGTTATCACATAAGTGGACTTTTGTTACTTTGATTACTTATGGGATCACACTGATATAAAACAAAGTTCAATTTGGAAATACCGCGGTCCCATTCGTGTTTGACAAAATTATCCCTAAGCCTGCGCAACATCAGTGGTTTTTCATCACTAAACCCACTTTTGAGTCCTTAAAGGACTCAAGATTTCTGTGTCAGCTTTACTTGCTTGTGAACTAATTAAGACATAAAATAAAAACAGAGAGGAAGGCAAACCATAAGAGACTCCTAAATATAGAGAACAAACTGAGGGCTGCTGGAAGGCAAGTGGGTGGGGGATGGGTCAGATGGGTGATGGGCATTAAGGAGGGCACTTGTTGGGATGAGCGCGGGGTGTCGTATGGAAGTGATGAATCATTGGGTTCTACTCCTGAAACCAATACCACACTATATGTTAACTAACTTGAGCTGAAATAAACATGTTAATTAGAAAATAAGTTAATTAATTGAGCTATGGCATTTTTGGAGATGTGTATATTTTTGTTCCCAGAGATATCTCCCCAAGTCACAGGGACCCAAGTTTGCATCAGGATGAAATCAGTGTTTTTCTCCTAGGCATCTTGGAGACATTCATGTGTGATCGCCACCTACCTGATAACTATTCTGTATATTGCATTTTAAGCGACTGCCACCAGGCCTGTTCATAATGACATCCGACACTCGTTATTGTGCAGCCCAGCTACGTTCCAATACGTCCCAAGAGTAATTACTCAAACTTAGTTAACATCTATTTGTTTACTTTTTAGGCATAAGACAATCGACTCTGTACGCACCAAAAACTTGTGTGTTTTTAAACAGGATGCCTAAAGACCAATATAAATTTTCCCAAATGCGCATTGTCTTTTCAAAATGAAGGGGTTGAGAGGTCACCACTATAGTATGTGCTTTGTGAGAATTTGAATATGAGTTCTTCCCCCAGCCGATGATTTTGTGGGAAAAAATGTACACATGTTAGTAAAATACATTAATTAACACACACTGATGGCACAGTAGCACTGAGGCATTAATAATAGCCAACACTATGTGAATAAGTGTATATCTAGTCCCACCAATTTTCTTTTTTTCCATTGGCCTTTTACCTATCCCTCTTTTCTTTTCTTTTTTAAAAATGTTTATTTGTGTATTTGAGAGAGAGAGAGAGAAAGAGAGAACAAGTGGGGGAGGGGCAGAGAGAGAGGGAGAGAGAATCCCAAGCAGGCTCCGTGCGTGGAGCCTGACATGGGGCTCGATCCCATGACAGCAAGATCATGACCAGAGCTGAAATCAAGAGTCAGATGGCCAACCAACTTGAGCCGCCCAGGTGCCTCTATCCTCTTCTCTCCACTTTTTTTTCCCCTATTTTTCTCCACATCTTGTTTACTTTTCTCATAATTTTGTTCCATAGTCCCTTTCTTGCTCAACTTTGTTTTTTAACCCATGGGCACCCATCATATACTTCTGTTTGGATTTATGAACATAAACATAATTCACATGTCTAAAAATCCAATATTATACATGGTTCCTCACACCATGCTCTGGATTGCCATTACCTCCCCACCCCCCAGATTCTCAAGAAATTCTTCCTCTGTTATGATGTCTCTCCCATATCCTTAAATTCCTCTTTTCTCCTATTTTAATCTAAGACATGCAACGTGCATAAGTTTTTCTTGTTTTATTTTATTTTTAAAGGGACTTTCATATTTTATTTCTATTGTTTTAATGTTTATTTACTTTTGAGAGAGAGAGAGAGAGAAAGAGAGACAGAGCATGATTGGGGGGAAGGGCAGAGAGAGGGAGACACAGAATCTGAAACAGGCTCCAGGCTCTGAGCTGTCAGCACAGAGCCTGATATGGGGCTTGAACTCATGAACTATGAGATCATGACCTGAGGTGAAGTTGGACACTGAACCGACTGAGCCACCCAGGTGCCCCAAGTTTTTCTTGTTTTAAAGGGAAACAAAATGCAACACCCCATACCCCAGAATTGCCTTCAGCCGTCTATTCTATGTCTTTCTGCGCCTTTACAGCAAATTTCTTAAACTAATGGCTTACATTATTTGATAGTACTTCCTCTCTCCCAACTCCTTCCGTTCCTGCCCCTAATCACTCCTAATCTGGTACCAGTAACTCCTGCATTACTAAATCTTTAAACATCATAATACTGGAAATTCTGACAGAGCTGACCACTCACACTTTTCTTTAAACACTCTCTTGACACGGCACAGGTGACAGTCACTTTCCTGGTTCCATTCTAACTTGTTTCCATGTCACTAGAGCATTTTGGCTGCTCTTTCTTCCTTGCAAAACCCAGGTCTTTTCCATTTGTCTCTTTGCACTCTTTTAGCTCAACTGTGCCTAGAGATACAAAGAGGCATCTCTACATCCATCATTCCAAGTTGTTACCTTGAGGAAAGTCTTCCCTTCTGACTAGCAGAATGTGGTGGCCAACTGCGTCGGGTATGCACTGTTCCTTGGTATCTCACTGGCAACCCAATCCCTAATTTATAATTCATAATTTTCTTTAAAAGCTACATTTGCGTTAATGTTTCTTCTCTCCATCTGTGTTACTGCCATGCATCCAGCTACAAAAACTTGAACACTCTTCTCTTTACTCCACATATGCCATAGATCAATCAATGAATTCAACCTATAAGCACCTCTCAAATTATCTACTGCCCATGATCTCTGTACCTAAGTCCTGGTCTGCATAATGTCTGATTGAAAGCAAAAATTCTGAAGACAGTTTATTGTTTTCTCCCAGTTCGTCCACTTATCTGCGTTACGACCTTGAGCAAATTATTTAGTGTCGCTTGGGCTTCAGTTTCTCCATACATAAAAGTGATACGAGCAGTCTTTTTTAATGTTACCGTGTGGAAATAATACCAAAACATTTTCTTTACACACTGCCTCGCACATAAAAATTTAGTGTTAAATGAGAGTAAGCAGTTAGGATTAGAGTGCCCAAGTCATTCATAGACCATTGCTATAAATAGCTTTCTCACCAATCCACCGTGGTCGATTCTTTAAAAGAAAATACGATCCTTTTACCTCCTTTCTTAAAATATTACAATGGTTTGCAATGTCTCCTGGCACAGCAACGGAGTCCAGAATGCAGCCTGCCGATGGGCTCCAGCTAAAATGTGCTAGGGTCTCTCACCGCCCTCCGTCCCTCCCCTCGCTGTCCCGAAGCCACGTGTTTTCCTGAGCGCCACCTGCTTCCTAAGCTGTTTCCATCTGAGGCCTGAGGCACACATTGTTTCCTCTGCTGGGAACAATTTCCCCTTCACTTTCAGACTTATTTGAACATCTTTTAGGTGTCTATCCCCCGGAATAATTTAAGTACTTCCTCCGAGGTGACAGAATCTCTGTCGTTCTTCTTGTTGTCTGGGAGAGTTTATCTGTTTAGTTACTAATTTAAAGGTGATCACTCCGTCTGGACTAAGTTCTCTGAAGTTAGAGACCTTACCTGCCTTGTTTACTGCCAAGTCCCTTTGTAGAACATCCCACCAATTAAGCAATTGTATGTATCTTCTAAATGTATAAATGAATGAATGGAGGAGAGTAAGAATGAATGGATGAATCAAGAAATGACTCTTTCAGCGCTAACCTAGTATCTGCAAAACTCAATTTTTCCAGACTTTATTGAATCATAATTATGAAATGGGTATTTTAGTTGCCTTCCAAAAAATATCTACATAAGGACAATTTTTTTATTTGAATAGGTTTTTTTTAATGTTTATTTACTTTTGAGAGAGAGAGAGAGAGGGTGTGAGCTGGGGAAGGAGCAGAGAGAGGGAGACGTACAATCCGAAGCAGGCTCTAGGCTCTGAGCTGTCAGCACAGAGCCCAACGTAGGGCTCGAACCCATGAGCTATGAGATCATGACTTGAACCGAAGTCAGATGCTTAAACAACTGAGCCACCCAGGCGCCCCAATTGAGTAAGGAACATTTTGTCTCAAATGCCTCTTTTCACAAATACAGAGCAATGAAAGTGAGCCAAAAAGATGCTGGGGCCAGCTTAGGGTCATAAAATAAACTCCTTCGTACATATATGATTAGTATACCCTGCTTCTAATGCAAAGTCTGAAATCCTTATTTTTATGATTTAATACAGTTACTCAAAATATATTTCATACAAAAACTAGTTAGCAACCATTTTAAGAAAAAATAGGGAACGGTTGCAGGCTTGCATTTTTTATGTCTACTATTACACATATCATATTCTAATAATTCTGGAAAGCACTATTTGAATTAGTGCTTTAGTTAGCAGGACTGGAGAAGGAAAAGAAAGACCAGCATAATAGAGGTGAAGGTTACAACATTTGTCATTTATATGGCATATTTTTTACTTCCTAAGGCAAATGTTAACACTTTCCTTCTGTTACTGTTCAATGTGGGCAAAAAAATCTCTACTTTGAACATGTATTTTATTCAGACATTTTATTTGAGACTTCTTCACAACACCTTAGATGATTTCTATTTACATTTAAAATATAAAGATATAGACATAAGCAAATCCTAAAATCAATCCATGACTACATTTTGTTGTTGTTGTTGTTGTTTTTGGAAACCTGTTTATTTAGAAGTCCTACTGAATCAAACAGATTTTTGTTTTCTCATTTTTCTAGATCACTATAGCCTCAATAATAAATGCAAAAATCATCATGTTGGATATTTTAAGATACTAAATTTAGCAACAGACCATTTTCCCCTTCTTCATCAATAACTCAGACATTATAAAAGTTAGGTATATGCATGTATACATGTACACATATAACTGTGACATACCCGCAAATATATATACATATTAAAATTAATAGGTGTACCTTCTATTTAAAATATCATCAATTTAGAAATTAAGGAGTAAACTGTGAAACAAAAATTTGCAACATACATGGCAGATAGGGGATTATTGTCCAAAATGTACAGCTAAAACCTGCATAATAATAAGACTAACTAAGCATCCCATTGTTAAGTTGGCAGGAATAGGGACGCATGACAAACCCATAAATAAAACACAAAAATATAATAAAATTCATTATTTATTGAAAACGCCAATTAAAACAACAAATTAAAATTCCTGAGATTGCCAAAAGCTTAAAGTTCATATCAAGTGTTGATGATTGTGGAGAAAAGGAATAATATCTGTAGTTATAAGAGCAATTTGGTTGTAACCTGCTGAAATTGGAAATGTGCATACTGCAATATACAGCATCCCTACTCATTTTGTATCCATACTACGAAAAAAAAAAGCGCTGAGATATGCAGAAAAGTGTCAATAATGTTGCTTATAATAATTCAATACTGGGAGTATTTTAAAAGTTCATTATTTGGGGAATAGCCAATTCATTCATGGTATATCCAAAATTATGACCCATCAGGTGTTAATTAAGACTAACAGGGTAGCCTGTGGGGTGCCTGGGTGGCTCAGTCAGTTAAGCTTCTGACTCTTGATTTTGACTCAGGTCATGATCTCGGGCCCCTAGGCGGCTCAGTTGATTAAGCTTCCTACCGTTGGTTTCGACCCAGGTCACGATCTCATGGTTCATGTGTTCGATCCCCATGTCAGGCTCTGCACTGACAGTATGGAACCTGCTTGGAATTCTCTCCCTTCCTCCCTGCTTCTCCCCCACTCATGTTCTCTCTCTTTCTCTCAAAATAAATAAACTTAAAAAAAAAAAAGAATAGGGTAGTCTATAGCCTTACATGAAAAAAATCTAAAAATATTTAAAGTTAACTGAAAAAATGTAATAACAGTTTTTAAAATAATATTTAAACTAAACAGTTTTATGTGCATATAGGTACACATATTAACTAAATTAAAGTATGATTTAAAAAAATTTTAATGTTTATTTAATTTTGACAGAGAGAGAGAGAGACAGAGCACGAGTGGGGGAGGGGGAGAGAGGGAGGGAGTTACAGAATCCGAAGCAGGCTCCAGGCTCTGAGCTGTCAGCACAGAGCCCGACATGGGGCTCGAACCCACAGACCGCGAGATCATGACCTGAGCGAAGTCAGACACTCAACTGACTGAGCCACCCAGGCGCCCCACATATTAACTAAATTCATTCCCTCCCCGCAAATCAACAGTCCGGTTTATTATTTTTATCCCCATTATGCAAGCAAGGAAATGGAGGTATACAAAACTTATGTAACTTGTCTGTTACCTATGTAAGAAGGTGTCAAGTTACTAGCCAATAGAACTGAAATTCAAACCCAAGTACACCAGCTCCAGCATCTATACTCTTAAGCAAACTATAGAATTGTAAATATACTAGGGAAATAATGCAAACCAAATACAAACCAATAATACATATTGCATGTACCCATATTCATAAATATATACCTAAGCTAGCTAAATAATAAGAATATATCATATTGATAGCAACTGAAACCTCTGGGGGGGCGCCTGGGTGGCCCAGTCTGTTAAGCGTCTGACTTGGGGTCAAGTCATGATCTCGCTGTTCATGAGTTCGAGCCCCGCGTCAGGCTCTGTGCTGACAACTTGGAGCCTGGAGCCTGCTTCACCGTCTGTGTCTCCCTCTCTCTCTGCTCCTCCCTAACTCATGCTCTGTCTCTCTCTCTCTCAAAAATAAATAAACATTAGAAAAATTTAAAACCTCTGGGAATGAAACATGTCAGAATTGGGGGGAGCTAGTTACCTTTATTATTCATGTTTTAATCAAAGACAAGGCGATCATACTCAGATATATCTTTCTGAGTAGAACCTAATAAAAAAAAATAAAAGTGTCAATTAATTTTAAATCGGCTTAGTAATAACGTAAGTTCATGCAATTAAGTTTCTAATTTTGAGAAAAAATTAAGGTATGTTTTGTGCACATAAGCAGAAAGTGAAAAATTATTGAGAATGTGACTTTTTAACAGGTTTTGGAGTGAAAATAATGTATCGACTCAAAATTGAGTGTTATTTTTAATGTGTATAACACATGATTGAAAATTTAAATCAATGAAGGTTATTTTTTCTTCTCTTTATAGTAGTTCAGAAAGATACTATTTACAGAATTGGGTGTTTGTTTGTTTTTTTTTAATTTACCAGATGCTAAAAGAGAGTGACAGTGAGTTCATAATACTGCTAATGTTGATGTACAAAATTTAAGAAAGAATGAAATGAATTCCTAATTGTTCATAAGGAAAAGGAAAAAAATTGAAAGGATGCTTTGGGAGGAGTGAAATGATTTATTAATAGGATATCAGAAAGTTTCACAAACTCAGAGTTTAGGAGATGCATTTTGTTTTCGGGAATGAACTCATGTCAACTTACCATGTTTACTCTTAAAGCTCTTTTTTTTTTGTATTAATTCTATACATTTTTGTTTCCCTCTCTTTCTCTGTAGATGTCTTCCTGAAATTAGATTCATATACAAGGAAACACAGAGACTTATATAGCCACCAGATGGAGAAAGGGAGAGAAAGAATTTTTTTTCCCTTCATCTTAATCACAGAGTAAGGATGAAGATCCATCCATGTTTGCAACAGGTCTCTGTCCCTCCTCCAATCTATCTTGGACAGGATACATTAGATATTGTAAACGTTTATGCCAGATTTCGTCATTTTAAGCCATAAAGATTAGGGGCTTGGCAATTTTCAGAAAAACGAGCGCTCAGTAAATGTCTCCTACGCTTACAGAATTCTTACCTTTTAAGAAGACAACTTCTTGATCACTTTGGAAGGACAGTCAAAAGATTCGAAGGACATCCATTTAAAAGTCACGTTTTAAAATTTAACCCACATACTAAAGTATTATTTTCTTTTTAAAAAGTAAATGCTTTCAAAAATTACTTCAAGAAAAATATATGACACTTTATATCTTAAACTTTACTTTTCTATTTAAAGAAAGCTTTATAATGGGGAAACATGATAACTTATTAGATAGGAAATGAGAAACAATAAAGCCCTAAGGCATTAATGAAACTGTGGCAAAAAACAGCTAATGAAATTATTGTCATTACAGGTACCATATCTGAAATTCTGAGGTTGAATTTATTCACAGCAAATGAAAATGGATCATCTCTCCACATAATGATTTCCCAAGTAGGGTGCTTTCACAGCATGTAGTGCATTGGGTTGTGGAAGGAAAATATTAGAATTGATTTTAATATTTATTGCATATCTAACATTAGAAAGAATTTAAGCTTTGTAACATTTAATAAATGATTGACAACTATTCTCTCTTATTCTGTATGTCAGATGGTTTGCATTGCAAAGAAATTCCACAAAGAAGGATTACATGGCTTTGTAGATAACACTACCGCAGAATAGGAACAAATTATCTCATAGATTTATGCAGAACTCCCACTGCTGGCCATGACAAAGTCACAGATTCTGCATTTGCCTTCCAAAAAGTAAGTAGCAAAGTGGAAACAGTATCTAAGTTGATTCTTTACAAATATTGAACAACAGGTGGTTCAGGATTGTGATGAAAACAATTTATAAGAACATGAACATCAAGGAAATTTATAAAAGCATGAACATCAGGGAAGAAAGAAAGAATTACATTAGTCAAAAAATAAAAACAACTAGGGGCGCCTGGGTGGCGCAGTCGGTTAAGCGTCCGACTTCAGCCAGGTCATGATCTCGCGGTCCGTGAGTTCGAGCCCCGCGTCAGGCTCTGGGCTGATGGCTCGGAGCCTGGAGCCTGTTTCCGATTCTGTGTCTCCCTCTCTCTCTGCCCCTCCCCCGTTCATGCTCTGTCTCTCTCTGTCCCAAAAATAAATAAAAAATGTTGAAAAAAAAAAAAATTTAAAAAAAATAAAAAAATAAAAAAATAAAAAAATAAAAAATAAATAAAAACAACTAAACAGTGTAGCTCTTAAAGCTAATACCAATATTAACCCAGATTTCAACCTTAACTCATTCATATCAAATCACTAAGTTTTCACTTTCAAAACTAATGAAGTCTATTTAATCACATTGTTCATATCAGAAAATGTTATTGATAGGCTTTGAATCATTAATATATGAAGTAAAAGGATTTAAATTACTGTGTATGAAATCCTGTTCTCCCTTTCTTAAAAGTCCCATGTTTGTATACGCTTTTAATGTGGCAAGATATTGGTGTAATGTTACATATAATGAAGACATTTTATAATTTTCAAGGAATGAGACCTGGTACTTCATTATCTGATAAAGGTGATGGTGATAATGATGATTGTTTGATTGAAAAGCCCTGTGTAGCTTCGTGATGTGGACATATTTCAGATGTCCTCTCTTGCAACTATACTTATCAAGGCGTAAATCATATAATGAATACACCACTTAAGAAAACATACAGAGCTGCGCTTTGAGGGAATGACTAATTTCTTGTTTTGCTTCAATTTGGGATCCTATCCAGTGGAGGGGGACATAGTAAAGCTCTCACATGTATCGATAACTTTATTTCAAGATTCCCACTTTCTCCTCTCCAAATATAGTGGACACTCATTAGCACATTTTTCATTTTCTCGATGCATCCCATTTTTTCATTTATATCAAATTAATTGGTTTAAAATGTAGGAGGCCTTCTGAGCATGTTGGGACTTGAATACCATTGAGATAGTTCAAAATATTGTATTGTGTGCCTACAGGTTTCTCCCACTATCTAAAAGCAGAGTGTTCCTAAGAAATTGTTCCTAAGCCCAAATGGTGAAAAGCCAAGAAGCAATTACCATTAATTTATGTGGAAACTTTTTTTAGCATTCCTAGACCCAAAGCATAACCTATCTTGGGCTTTTCTGATGCCTTAGGACGCATCTTGCCAATGGATGCACAAAATAAATCCAGATAAAGCACACACCCTCAGAGACAGCTCAGAGCTCTGGTGACTTTTTGCAGAAATGAGGGGTGTAGTTCACGAGGGAGGAGCTGGGGTGTCACTCTCGCTGCCGGGGTGCAGACTGCCTCTTTTGGGCTTGGCACAAACAAGCACTGAATATCTTTTGGCTTTTCGTCTTTTTTGGTTTGGTTTTGTTTTAATGTGAATCACTATCAGGTTTCTTTCCGATAGTGAAAACAGGTCCTACTGTAGGTCTTTCATAAAAGGAAAGGGGCATAATATGAACTTTTGAAAAGCAGGGGATATCTGTATTTGAAATGCGGAAATTCTGCCATCAAATTAGAAAATGTTTGGCCAAACAATAGAAGCCCTTTTATCATGGGAAGGATTGTGTTTTGCGTGTTCTTTTTCTTTTTAGCAGACAGAGCAATAAGGCATAATTGAATGGCTATTAAAACAGTATTGGATTCTTGACTTAGCTTAAATAATTCTCATGTCGAAAGCTTCTTTTTTTATTCTCTACTCTTAGTGACATTTCAAGCTAAAAGTATGCTTCGGAAACCTAAGTGAGTTGTGCGCTGAATCTCACAGCATGGACAAGCTTAATTTTCCGTTTCTTCTTTCATATATACTCTCTCTGCTCCTCTGACTAACTGGACGGTAAAATCTTTGTTCAGCCTCCCTGGGTGAGAGCTACTGGACCATCTGCGCTGCCAATCTATAACCAATCTACGGCATGACTGAGGGAGCAAACGTTTATCCATGTGACTAAAACAGCAGCGATTCTCATTACTCTGGTACATTCTTCAGCCTGTTTCAGGCTCTGCCCGCTAAGTTCATCCTTGTGAGTTCGTACTGGAGCGGCCTTTCTCCGAAGTGCATAGGCATCTCAGAAAGCCCCAGCTTCCTTTCACTAAACCGTATGCCTATCACCTCCCAGATACGTTCCCCTCCTTGAGACAAATGAAATTAACACTTTCCCTCAGCCTGATGACAGGAAGAATTAAACTCCCTCCCTCCAGAGAGCGCTGATTCTATGGGAAAGCTTTCTCACTCTGTCTACGCGTGCTGTCATTTAATTCAATTAAATCCACAGCTTTTCACCTTTTAGCTTTAATGAAGTGTTACCCTTTACCTCTCTCCATACCATAATAGCTCCAGCCCAGGCTAATTCAAGACCTCTTCTCACCAGGGCTTCCCTCCAAGGGCTCCTTGATTCAGGGAAAGGACTTTGGTCCTCGGGGTAGTCCCTCTTTCATATTCCACTTGGCCTGAGTAACACTCCGACTCTATTGGAAATGAAGGATAATAAGAAGAAAAATTATATTTCAGCGGAGCTAAAATTAAAATATTGATTGCTGTATAATTTATGTGTGAACACAGAGCCATCTTTCTTATTTCAAGTCCAAAAGATTCCAATTGACTCTGCTCTCACATACACTTCATGCTGTATTTCCCTTAAATGCAAGAATTAAGTGCACCATACTTCCCATCAACATCCTTGAAGGACACTCCTGAGAATAAACACACTGCTGCTTTACTTTGTTTATTAATTCTCTTCTTCTGGAGGGAACTGAACCACATACTATCTGTACTGCATAAGCACTACTTTATTTTCAAACCTTTATGAGATTTTCACTTAATAAACCTTGACACATTTTGCAGTCAGTGAAATTAATAGCCACCTGAGAGCAGCTTCGGGGGGTCATGTTGGATGGCCCAGTGACTGGCAAC